>NC_142739.1:17165000-17302500 GCF_051943395.1 Hippocampus bargibanti | reverse complement strand
CGGTCGCGCCATTGGTCGACTTGGTCACATGAGCCGCCATCGGTCGCGCTATTGGTCGACTTGGCCGTGTGACTTTGTCACGTGACACGCCATCGGTCGTGCCATTGGTCAACTTGGTCACGTGTCTTGTTACGTGAGCCGCCATCGGTCGCGCCATTGGTCAACTTGGTCACGTGTCTTGGTTACGTGTCACACCATCAGTCGCGCCATTGGTCGACTTGGTCAGGTGACTTGGTTACGTGCCCAGCACCCGTGTAGCAGAGCCATTTTCATTTTCAGACGCTAGCTCGTGTGTAGCAAACGAGATTGAAGTGTTTGTGTTAAAAGGTAAAAATGGGAAGCAGAAGAAGATTGATGACTTTTTTAAATTGTATACATAATACAGTAAGATGTAAGCGTTGCAGTTTCCCTGTTGTGTTATGTACATGCCCACTGTACTGTATATGAATGCAATCGTTTTTTTGCAACAATGTTTCTTGTTTTGTCTGCTGAAGCGCGATGATTTTGAAAATTATTAACATTCCATACTGTGTATTAAAGGACAGCCGATGTCACTTTTTATTCAAATGCAAATAAAAATGACTTCACGCCAAGACGTCTTGCATTGCTTGTGAATCCAAACAATGGCTTCAGATTCGGATAATATGCTTTCTTGTTACACATCCAGTTATGAATATGTTTCAAATACACTGTAGTTCTGAAGATTAAAGCATACATGTTTACAATCATTAAAGAATTATATGTGCCATTTTGAGGCAACATTGGGGGAACATCTCCCAAAAAAAAGGGAGCTAATGGCCAGCTCCGTTTCTTATATGGCGCTTGGCTGCCCTCTTTTGGCGGCTTTTGTTTAATGCAGTTCGGCGCAGGATCGGATATATCGATAGTCCCGGTTATATCGATATTTTTTCGGACTCCCTTGAATATCGATATAACGAGACTTTACTGTATATGTATATAGATAGATAGATAGATAGATAGATAGATAGATAGATAGATAGATAGATAGATAGATAGATAGATAGATAGATAGATAGATAGATAGATAGATAGATAGATAGATAGATAGATAGATAGATAGATAGATAGATAGATAGATAGATAGATAGATATACGTATATATATATATATATATATATATATATATATATATATATATATATATAGAGAGAGAGAGAGAGAGAGAGAGAGAGAGAGATAGATAGATAGATAGATAGATAGATAGATAGATAGATAGATAGATAGATAGATAGATAGATAGATAGATAGATAGATAGATAGATAGATAGATAGATAGATAGATAGATAGATAGATAGATAGATAGATAGATAGATAGATAGATAGATGTGTGTGTGTGGTAAACCAAAAGCTTGTGGAAGTGACCTCTCTGTCTAACTCCCTTACCTGTCTGAGGGTTTTGCTGTCCACCGTGTTGCTTGCCTCCATCATCAAGCTGCTTACGACTGTCCACAGAACGAAGTGACTGACTTCGAGAAATTTGCAGGTCTTTACCTAAGAGAGTGGGAGGTACATGGGTGAGAGAGCTAGCAGGAGGTAGAAATAAACGAATAAAGTTTGAAATAGAGGAGCTGGATTCTGATATGTTTGACAGCTCAACATTTCTTATCATTCGCCTTTGATTAAAAGGAAAACCATATTAATTTATTTAAAAACAGGAATTGAGTAATCCCTTTAAACGACAACCGACGTCTCCGGACAAGTTGTGTCCATAATTTGTAAAATGGCTTCAAATCACCTCTACTGAGCGTCTTTTACAAAGATTCCACCGCATATCGCTATATTTTACGTTTTAAGACTCGCGCTGAATATTCCAGAAGTTTTTGAGTTGGTGACGAGTCCCCACCCTACGTCACTGAAGGAACGCCCCTCAGCGAGAAAAGACATACCTTGCATCACCTTAATGCATTTTGCAATACTTTGTTTGGTCTGAAAACCTCATGTTGATCCGTGTTGATGGCGAAATTAGAAGGAAAACACATAAGTAACGCAATGGTGAATCCTTGTGTGGCACCGAGCATCTATTTGATATTCATTGACAAAAATTGTAAGATATTAATCAGCCCGTTTCCACTGAGCTTTCAATGGAGCTTTGTCGCCCTTTTCTTTCGGTGCTCAATTTCCCCCCCAGATGACACACATTCGGTGCTACATTTCCCCCCTCAAAATGACACGGAATAAATTCTTTAATCGATTGCAACCATGTATGCTTTCCTCTTCAGAACTATTTGAATCATATTGATAACTGGATGAGTAACAAGAAAGCATATTCTACGAATCTGAAGCCATTGTTTTGATTCTCCAGCAAGGCAAGACGTCTTGCCGTGACACCACGAACATGGGGGCGGGACCTTCTGAAGCTGGCCACTTCCGGTTTCAAATTGAAGTACTTTTTAGACACTTTAAGTCAGGGGTGCTCACACTTTTTCAGCATACGAGCTACTTATAAAAACTACCAAGTCAAAATGATCTACCCACGACAAAAATGTAAAACATAATTATTTTCAAATGTTTTAAGGATTCTTTGTATGTACAATGTATGTTGATGTACCTTGCATAACTGAATAAGCCAATATTGCACAACACACATAATAACTACATATACATAACATAATAAATAACTATTAACATTTTTTTTTGTAATTACCTGAGTTTACTTTGATGACTTGCACTGAATTGAATCAGCCAGGGATGCATAGTCCGGACAGTAGCTGCTGACAGCCAGCCTCAAGCACATTTCCAAATGTTCATCATTCATGGTGGAACGGTATTTGGACCCGCTTTGTCACTCATTTTGATCACCATATGTTTTAGCAAGGGCTTAAAATCTGAGGTAATTCGCTGACTAGCTTGTGAATTTTGCTGCGTTTAGCGCCGTTGTTTACGCATGCACGGCGACCTGAAGGTAAAAATTCAGTCCTGAATGGTTGCCCTGTATGTCAATCAAGTGATGGGACGTTTGATAGGCTGACAAATGTTTTTTTTTTTTTTTTACTGTCACGCTGCGATCGACCAGTACTACCTCCGCGATCGACCAGTAGATGCGATCGACGTACTAAAAATATCATACTGCGTGTTTTGGGTATTTTAGATGCACTGTAAAATCGAACAGTACTACTGACTTAAAGTCATTGAGGTCAGTCAACTCAAAAGCCGATTTTTTGTTTCAAAAACTCAAACGTTTTGAGTTTTTGAATGAGTCCTGCGTTTTTAATTTGCAGTAGATCAATACTTTTGAGTTCATGGCAAGCAGGAAGCTGCGTGATGACGTCACTGCGTGCTCTCATTGGACGCCATTTGAATTCTCAACGGCTGAATCTGGCAGCGACCGACGGATTATTTATTTTAAATTAGGGTGGAGAGACAAACAATCGTATTTAATATACTATATATGTATACTACAAGGACCCAGTGTGTCAATGCTGTAGTCGCTCCACAGGAAAGGAATATTTTGGAAAGTCCGTTTGGGGCATTATATCCGCCGCTCGAGCCAAGGACTTCTCCTAATGTTACGAGCTCTTCTGTGGTAAGTAGGAATGTTTCTTAAACGTCTCTCGTTTGTTGAAAGACACAGCAGGGTTATTAGGAGAATTGTACCGCGAAGGTTTGTTTGGGCGGTGGTGGAGTAATATCTATCACGGGGTGTTGCAAGTTATGTTTGTGTCCGCGAAGGTTCGAGAATAATAGTCAAATGGGTGTTAAATTAAGTTTTATATGAACTTCAAAAGTTATAAGGGTCACCCGAAATCCACCGCACAGACAGATGCTGCAACGCCAACAGGTTGGTGCTTTGAGTTAACTTTGTTTGAAACGGCAGCACAATAAATCATGCTAATTCAACGTGCAACAGTTGTGCTGCCGTTTTAAGAAGGCACGAAGTAATTATAATGCTAGCCAAATGAAATATCACTCTGTACAATTGGTGTAGTTTTAAATGGTCATTCATGTGTAAACATGCAACTTTTTAAATGTATTTTTGAAACTGCAAACACCATTTTTTCAAACTGCAAACACCTGACTGGCTTGATGGCATCATTTAATCTGGTAAATTAGATTATTTATTCAATTTAAAAAGTAAACATGGATTAAGGTGTTTTATTAAATTAAATGATTACATTTGTTGTCTGTTTTTTCTATTCAGCCTTTTAGCCCCAGGGTGGAAATTGAGTAACACCACCATTATCTAAGGTATGTTTACATTTTTATTAATGCTACATGATTAATTACCCGAATAATATTAAAAATAATACATGTATGTATTTTTTTATATTCAGAATACAGAATTTTTCCTAAACTTAATTCTCCATAGGTCTCCATAGGCCACTGTCTTGGGTTTGAGATGCTGAAGACAAGTCCTGCAATGTTAAGCTCCTGTCGCTTTCCCCAAATTAAAACTTGGCTTTTGATAAGGGAACAGCATGATATACACGAGACGCAGTCTGGCCCTTCGTGCTCTCCATGCATACCTACGAGAAGATGACTCACAGTTCTTCAAAACATGCAATGTGTGTATTGCCTGACTTAACACAAACGTCTATTGATGTATTTTGCAGTGGGAAGAGGATCCAGACATTGAAAACATTCCTGTCGCACTTCTCTCCGTGACAACTGACAACTAGCGCCATCTTGTTTAACCCCAACAGCATTTCTGTTGTGATAGAAGATGGCATTATTGTGAGATGTCTCCCCAAGTTGGCTGATACACACCTCCTCTTGTTTGGTTTAATGTATGCATTGCATTTAGATTCTCCCAAAAAATTAATCCACACATTCACCTTCATTCAGAAAACACTGCTGTGTCTTGATGATAACAGACCACTCAAACCACGCCTGCTAAGTTTAAAAAATGCTTTGTTCCGCAATATTGAAGGCACCAGTGCCTCCAATATTACGGAACAAAGCAACACTGGATAAGTAATTTCATAGTTTTACTCTGCTTTGTATACCTAAACATTGATGTACTGTTTGTGACTGATTTTCTATTCATAATTTGATGTGTAAACCTGGATTTCACCAAAATGTCTTTTTTCATCAAGTACAGTATACATGAATATATTTTTTCAGGTAACATAAATTTGAGTTGGTTACGCTTAAATATGAAACCTAATTTTAACTTAAAAATTAAGAAAAAAAAGAAAACATTAGAGTAAACAAAGTACATCTTTTAAGTTCATTCAAACTCATAACATTTAAGTTCAGTCAAACTCATAAAATTTATTTCCACTACTCAAAAATTTTGACGTAATCAGTTGCCATTAAAATTTTGAGTACTTTCAACTTGTTGGGTTTTGCAGTGTGCTATAAAACGTTCTGATGTCAGTTAGGAAACAAAAAAGTGACATCGGTTGTCCTTTAAATGAATCATGCATCACAATTGACAATATACTCATTTCACCAATTATGTTCCACAATTTCATGTTCATAAAATAAAAAATAAAGACCCGGCAAAAACCAACCAACCAACCAACCCTCATTTTTCAGAATCAGAAAACCTTTAATTGTCCCGCAATGGGGAAATTAGCATTTTTATATCATCCTCTGGGCACACATCTGCAAGGGTTTCTGACTGAATATATATTCCCAAAACATATATGGCAGGCTGATTGAACACTAAATTGGATTGGATTGGATTGGATATGCCTTTATTAGTCTCACAGTGGAGAAATTTATTTGGTGTGAGTGTGAGAGTGACTGGTTGTTTGTCTCCCTGTGTCCTGCGATGTGCTGGCAACCAATTCAGCGTGTGACTCGCCTCGTGCTCGAAGATGGCTGGGATAGGCTCCAGCACCCGCTGCGAGGCTGATGAGGATATGTAGTTTTTTTGCTTATACTGCCCTCTTCTTTTCCTTTTGGCTTTTCCCTTCAGGGGTCGCCACAGCGAATCAATGTCCTCCATCTTTCCCGGTTTTGTGCATCCTCTTCTCTCATACCAGCTACCTTCATGTCCTCTTTGACCACATCCATAAACCTTCTCTTCGCTCTTCCTCTCGATCTCCTGCCTGGCAGTTCAAGGCTCAGCATCCTTCTCCCGATATAGTCTCCCGATATAGTCATTCTCTCTCCTCTGGACATGTTCAAACCATCTCAGTCTGGCCTCTCTACATTTGTCTCCAAAGCCTCGAATATGAGTTGTCCCTCTAATGTACTCATTCCTGATCCTATCCAAACTGGTCACTCCCAAAGAAAACCTCAACATCGTCAGGTCTGCTACCTCCAGCTCTGCTTCCTGTCTTTTCTTCAGTGGCACAGTCTCCAGTCCAAACATCATGGCTGGTCTCACCAGTTTTATACACTTTTCCTTTAATCCTAGCTGAAACCCTTCTATCACTTGTGTGATATGTATTTTTCTCCAGCCACTCCAGCCTACCTGGACACGCTTGTTCACCTCTTTTCCACACTCTCCATTGCTCTGGACAGTTGACCCCAAGTACTTAAAATCCTCCACCTTCTTTATTTCTTCTCCCTGTAGCATCACTCTTACACTTGGATCCCTCTCATTCACACATGTATTCTGTCTCTATTCTGCTGCAACTGATCTACATTCCTCTCCTTTCCAGGGCATATCTCCACATCTCTAGTTTCTCCGCCACCAGTTCCCCGTTCTCGCGACAGATCACAATGTCACCTGCAAACATCATGGTCCAAGGGGATTCTTGTCTAACATCGTCTGTCAGCCTGTCCATCACCATAGCAAATAAGAAGGGGCTTAGAGCTGACCCTTGGTGGAGTCCCACCTCCACCTTGAATTCCTCCGTCACACCGACAGCACACCTCACAACTGTCTTACAGTCATGATACATGTCTTGCACCGCTCTGACATACTTTTCCGTCACTCCAGACTTCCTCATGCAATGCCACGGCTCTTCTCTGGGCACCCTGTCGTACGCTTTCTCCAGATCTAAAGACACAATGCAATTCCTTCAGACCTTCTCTGTACTTGTCCATTAGCATTCTTAAAGCAAACACTGCATCTGTTGTACTCTTTTTTTTTTTGGCATGAAGCCATACTGCTGCTCACAAATGTTCACTTCTGCCCTTAGTCTTGCTTCAACTACTCTTTCCCAGAGTTTCATTGTATGGCTCATCAACTTTATTCTTCTGTAGTTTGTACAACTCGGCACATCTCCTTTGTTCTTAAAAATGGGCACGAGTACACTTCGTCTCCATTCTTCAGGCATCTGTTCACCATCTAAGATCTTGTTGAATAACCCAGTCAAGAACACCACCGCCACCTCCCCAAGACACTTCCATACCTCGATTGGTAAATCATCAGGCCCGAGTGCCTTTCCCCCCTTCATCCTCTTCAGCGCCCTCCTCACTTCATCCTTGCTAATGCTTGCTACGTCTTGGTCCACAACAGTCAAGTCTTCTACTCTTTGTTTCTTCTCATTTTCTTCATTCATCAATTCTTCAAAGTACTGTTTCCATCCGGCCATCACACAATTGGCACCTATTAATACATTGCCATCTCTATCCTTAATCACCCTAACCTGCTGCAGGTCCTTACCATCTTTGTCTCTCTGTCTCGTCAGCCTGTAAAGACCAGTCTCGCCTTCCTTGCTGTCCAGCCGAGCATACAAGTATACGAGCATACAAGTTTTTTGCTTATACTGTATTGGTTAAATATACAAGTCGTTAACATTCCATAACTGTCCGTGTTTTAAGTTCTGTTGTGTTTATTATTTTGCTTTGTGTTGACTAATATGTGAAGCGCTTTGTTACAGCTGCAGCTGTTGTGTAAATGCTATATAAATAGAGATACTGTATATTGTATTGTCTGTTTATATACACACTCACATTGGTGGCATGCGTTTGTTACATTTGGGCTGAGTGAACGTTGGTGCGAATGGCTGCCTCTGCCCACCCACAGAAATAACAAATCTTATCCCGTGACTGTAAACTGTGTAATGTGTCCTTAAGAGTTTTGAAAGGCACTCTTCTGCCGTCATCTGTACTTCTTTGGATTGGATTGGATTTGCCGTTATTAGTCTCGCAGTGGAGAAATTGTCGGCCGTTTCGCTTCTCATCCAGGAGGCTTCGTCAGCGAACAAAAATTTTGCTGGTAGCTCTGGCCATATATATATATATATATATATATATATATAAAGCAAAGTCTCGTTATATCGATAGCGGATATATCGATAGTCCCGGTTATATCGATATTTTTTCTGACTCCCTTGAATATCGATATAACGAGACTTATATATATATATATATATATATCCCTACTAAGGTTGGGGGGAGCAGATGAGTATTTCCTGATACTGTATCAGCTACACTGAGTACTACTATTGTCCTGACTGATTATGGTCTACAACTGGCCTGATTGCCCCATTTGCTCTGGTATCACCTCATCAGCATTACTAAGCCTATGTGGTAACGATCTCAGAAGTGTGTTGTAAGCACGATCCAAATTCAACCTCACACCGCCATGCCGATTCAGTGAACGGTTTTATTCCCCTTTCAAACCATCTATTTACTTTGGCTAAGCTTTTAACCTCATTGTCGTCAAATGAGTGGTTGCTAGCTTTTAGGTGCATATGTACTGCTGATTGAGGCCCACTAGTATTATCCCTGTGATGTTGATAAAGTCTTTTTTTGAGAATTTGTTTAGTCTCCCCAATGTATCGCTCTTTATAATTTAAATTTTTACAATGTATTTAATAAACTACATTATTTTGTTTTTCATTTGGCAGCCTATCTTTTGGATGCACTAATTTTTGTCTTAAGTGTTTAGCGGTTTAAAATAAGTAGGAATTTTGTGTTGCTAAAGGACCCTTTGTAGACAGAGCTTACACGGACGTATAATAATAATAATACGAAGAAGAAGAAGAATTGTTGCTGGTCGTGGCAGCCTGTCTTTTATGTTTTTGTTGATTAATTTATTGTCTTTATTTTATTTGGAACAACCATAAAGTATTTATGGCATAACACAAAAGTATTTGAATAGTTTCGTTAACTTTTAACAATGCTGCGAACTGCAAGATTAACACCCATTTGAGGTATTGTGTTTCATTGACTACGTTTCCATGTAATCAAAAGCCTCTTTAAAACTTCAATATTGGCAGTATTCAAGTTTTTAAAAGCCATGCTGATGTTTGTCAAACATTTGCAAAAATACAAATATATATATATATATATAATCGGGTCAGGGATAGATTACGCTGCAGTACAATCATTTATTGTTGTTAAAAGCAATGCAACAAAAGAGGAGTTTTTATTCTCCTTCAACTCGATTAGTGAGCCTGTTTATCAGAATCAGAATCATCTTTATTGCCAAGTATGTAGAACACACAAGGAATTTGTTTCCGGTAGAACACGCTGCACTAGTATCGTTGTCAAAAAAACTGCTAAGTGGCACTATACAGTTCCATTTTGGCTACTGTTGAAGTAAATACTGTTGTTTATGACGACAATACTCATTTATTGACCAATAGACATATTTATACTGCAACAACATAAAGGAGTTGCTATTTTAAAATCAATATGGATGGAAGGAAAATCTTCCCCCTTAAAATGTGATAGATTAAACTATAACAGTTTTAAAGCCAGACTTGAAGACTGAGGGAAGTGTGGTGGAAACGTCTGAGGCCGGTACAAAACTGCAATTTTATTGATACAAGTGCTACAAAAAAGTGTTTTACCATTGTTGTGAGCATTAAATGAAGTATTGCTGGGGCACTGCAGGATGTGACTGTCATATTCACTTCCGCCAAGAAATATCAAATTTGTACAAATAAATAAATATAGCATTTATGGAGATACAGCACAGTTATCTCTATAACCAGTCAGCATTGTACAAGTTCAAAAAGTGTGCAGGCTCAAAGACATGAAAAAAGCATAATCACCTTCAAGTGCTTTGAATTCTGTGTTTTATTGGCCATTAATCAAATGTAAACAGGAAGGAAATGAGAAGACAAAGCACATTCTTGGTCCAACTCTTACATATATTTTTGCATGACATAACTTAATTGGTTTCAGAAATAATATGACATTAAATACTGTCTTATTCAAATTCAGTAAGGCATGACACATTACCAAATAGCATAAACGGCGCAACAAGGAAGAACAAAAAAAAACGACCCATTCTTGTAACATACTGTATTTGGCAGTGGAATCCCCAAAATCCATGTCATTGTCTAAAGAAGATAAACCACACTTTTAAAAAGAAGACAATGACCATTGTTGCGCTACCTTGCCAAATATTTTGGGAACCAAAGAGTGCAAGATCCGGAAGAACAACCTTCAGATGCTCTTTTGAATGTTAGTTATTTTTTGTGAACAAATATGCACGAAAATAAGATTAACAGCACTCTTTAATGAAGGACGGACGGTCACTCCAAGTATGCTCTTTTGAATGTTAGTTATTTTTTGTGAACAAATATGCACGAAAATAAGATTAACAGCACTCTTTAATGAAGGACGGACGGTCACTCCAAGTACACGCTTTGAGCAAAGCAAGAAAAAAGAGGAGCTAACTCCATTTGGGAGATAAGATTCTTTTTCTGTGCGGATTTTTAAACGATGATGACAAGATGGACTTTTCTTCTTCCTCAATATTGGATAGTAGCTTGGTATTGTCTTCCTTGAAAATGACATTTCTGTATGTCCTCAGTCACTCTGAAGGATTCTTATGTATCCACACACCCCGGGCCGTGGGCGCTGCAGAATTTCATCAATCCTCACGCAAATGCCTATTGTCAAACGCCAGCATTCCTATAAATACTTCATCAGTGGGGCCTCGGTTTTCGGTTTAGGAACGGTACATTTATGAAAATGAATGAATGATTAATTAATAACCATGGCTGGCGGAGTAATCTTCGGCGGAAGAACACAAAAGCACACGGCCGAACAGCCGGCCTACCTTTCCACACCCCCTTTCTATGAGTTCACACGTCGATCGTCTTCAACGATACTTTTGCCGTTATGGGACTGAAAAAGATGCCACCACAGGCTCGTGTTCAGCCGAAGAAGACACAAAACAAAATAACAGTTGAGGAGAAGAACGAGATCATTGAGAAACACGAACGACGTGTGTGTTTGTGGCGTCACATGTGCGCACCGCGGCTGTCATGTGAATCTCAGCCTGACACATCTCTCACGCTGTGTGTCACTTCCCTGAGAGTAACTTTCTACTCCCATTCTACAAATAAAGAGCCCGGTACCGTTCACCATTGCTACCATCCTTAGCAAAAAGCTTGACACAAAGGCGTTATTTAGTCTGTGACTAATGACACCGAAATTGTCACGTGCGTGTTGACAGCTGGGGCGGGGTCGCCGCCGACCTCCGCCAGCCGAAGAAGACACAAAACAAAATTCCAGTCGAGGAGGAGAACGAGATCATTGAGAAACACGAACAAGGTGTGCGTGTTGATCCCCTAATCACCAATACCGGGCCATTTCAACGAGTCGCTGTGACCTCACCAGTGACATGATTACAACGCCTCGCGCCATGCTGTCTCTTGTGCTGGCAAGTCCAAGAGTTTGCTTTGCCCGAGGTGATTGTCAGCCGCGATCGCGTAAGTTTGTTGCTTTCCGGTATCGCGACTGTGCCATTTTATTTTGCCTAGTCTGCCAGCACCTACGGGACTCGAAGTGGACAATGAGGCGCTTGTTGCTGACCATAATGAGGTCCTCAATGCAGAGGATTTGATTTGCCTTCAAGAGGACAAACAGAAGCAGGCCATTCAGGAGTTGATGTGCAGGCTTTTATTGAACAGTTCCATCCCGAAAAGGCTGTAAGAATCATCAACATGGTGAATGATAATGTGATGCCTCAGTTTCATAAGATCTTACAAGTCAGAAAGCAACTCTCCAGTTCCTCTCTGAGCCCTTGGTATTTATCGATTTTCTCATGTTCCTTCTTTCTGATGTTTCCATCATTCGGGAACGCTATATCCACGACAACGGCTTTTCTTTGCCCTTTATCTATGACCACGATATCTATATAAATAGATAGATAGATGGCGGGCACTAGGACCGGACATCTCACCCAGCAGGTGCACAGGAGGGGGCGGGTTTATGTTGCATATATTTCACCGCATTTTCTGTTTGAGTTAGATCCACTTGCCGTTGGAATAAACACATGTCTACGTCCAGTCTTGTGTGCACCTTCCTCAATGGCTACACTGGTGACCCCAACGTTTAAAATGTTCGTGTCAACTGACGAAGAGGCATCTTCCTCGGCCATGTCGTCACGACCAACGCTCCAAGTCGTAGCCCAGGCTTTCCAACAGCCCATAGGCCTCACCATTATCCATGGTGCCCCAAAGTGACGGTTCTTGGCGGCCGATAGTGATTTTCGTCGGCTTAATAACATAACCACACATGAACGTTACCCCATCCCGCACATTCAAGATTTTTCCGCACGTTTGGCCGGCGCCGTGATCTTTTCAAAAGTAGATTTAGTTCGCGGTTATCACCAGGTGCAGGAGCAGAGGATGTGCCAAAGACTGCAAAGGAACCACGGGACGAGTAAAGGACGCTCTCGCGAGTGCAACTCTTCTGGTCCACCCGATCTCAACTGCACAAGTAGCCTTGACTACCGATGTTGGGTTATTTTTTATCGTTCGCCCTTGGTTCATTGCTTCGACAGGTGTAGATGGAGATCGATGGTTAAATCATCAGGGAGCCAGGTCTTGAACAGAAAGTTGATTTAATTGGGGAGAGCACGGGGCATTGCGGTGTCGGCCGCGCGGAGGGAGCATGGAGAGAGAGAGAGAGAGACGAACGGGCTGCAGGAGTTACATTACTATGCGGCGCATAGTAATGACGCGACAGGATGTGACGTAATGAAAATGCGACATCGTGTAAAGGAAGGCAAGATATGACGTATGAGGAAGTTCAAAATGTAAACAAAGACTACAGAGCGATGTTTAGAGATGTTTGTATGGCGAATTACCCTAACATCTGATGCGTCTGATGTTGCCGTAGGGGTGGTGGTCGAGCAGCTTGTAGAGAACGAATGGCAGCCCCTTGCATTTATCTGTCGGAAGCTGAGAGATAACGAACACAAGTATAGTGTTTTCGACAGAGATTTGTTAGCACTCTATCTTGCAAGGCGCCATTTTCGTTTCCTCCTCGTGGGCCGCCGGTTCATCGCATATGTGGATAACAAACCACTCACATTCTCAATGTCGAAGGTGACTGAACCGTGGTCGGCCCGACAGCAGCAGCATTTAGCGGCCATTTCGGAATTCACAAAAGACATTCAGCATGTGGCCGGCAAATGTAACCCTTTGGCTGTTTGCTTGTCACACGCGATCGTGTGTCCAGTCCAGCTTGGGGTGGATTTTTCAGAGATGGCCACCGCTCAATCTGAGGATCCGGACATCCACGAACTCAAAGCAGCAGGCACGACCCTAAAACTTGAGGAGTTGACACTGTGTGAAGAGGGTCCCGCTCTCTTCTGCGATGTGTCTACGGGTCGCACTCGTCCCGTGGGTCCGCACGAGTGGCGTCGGTGAATTTTTTATTCTATTCATTCCTTCTCACACCCCAGCGTCCGGGCCTCAGTCTAACTGCTTGGGGCCAAGTTTGTCTGGCCTGGGTTACGAAAGGACGTCAGGAAGTGGGCAGCTGCATGCGTGGCATGTCAGCACGCCAAAGTCCACAACCACACCCGGGCAAACCTGGAAACTTTTCCAATTCCGGCCAGGAGATTTGACCACGTCCATGTGGATCTCATCGGGCCCCTCCCTCCTTCGCAGGATTGCACACATCTCCTCACTATGGTCGATCGAACCACTAGGTGGCCGGAAGCAGTCCCCCTGTCCTCCACGACCTCGGCAGATATAGCACGCGCATTACTGTCGTCCTGGGTCGCGCGTTTCGGCACGCCATCCGACATCACTTCGGACAGGGGCCCCCAGTTTGTGTCCGAGCTCTGGTCGGCCATGGCGCAGTCCTTGGGTGTGCAGGTACCCTGCACTATGGCCTACCACCCGCAGGCTAACAGGATGTGTGAATGTTTCCACCGCTCACTTAAAGCCGCACTACGGGCCACACTATCGGACGGTAACTGGGTCGACCGGCTTGCGTGGGTCCTGCTCGGGTTACATTTAGCCCCAAAAGAAGACCTTAACGCCGCTCCGGCAGTGTTGGTGCTTGGCCAGCCGCTCCGCGTCCCTGGTGAATTCCTTCTTTCCCCTTTTTTGCCAGGAGAGCCCCTGACTCCAGCACCATTTCACACTGTGTCCCCAAAGTTATTGTTCAGTCTGCTCTTAGGTCAGCCTGATTTGTCTTTGTGCGTCACGATGCCCATCGCTCTCCCCTCCAGCCGCCGTACGATAGCCCGTTTAGAGTGCTCGAACACGGTGAAAAGAGTTTTGTGCTCGATATGGGTGAGCGAAGGGAAGGGCATTTCAGTAGACAGGCTCAAACCGGCTCATTTAGTTGCGGGCGAGGACATTTCGCCGGCCCAGGTGGACGCCCTCCGAAACCTCCAGCCTCACCGCGCCATGCCAGGGTTGAGTGTCGTTGCCCCACTCAGGTCTCACCCGGGTCACCTGCCCGAATAACTTCACCTGCACCACCGAACGGAGGACTGCGTAGTCGTTGTGGCAGGCTGGTCAAGCCCCCAGCAAAGTTTCACCTTGACTTTCCTTCTGGGTGTTCTGGGGGTGGCTGGGTGGCGGGCACTAGGACCAGGCATCTCACCCAGCAGGTGCACACGAGGGGGCGGATTTATGTTGCATATATTTCACTGCATTTCCTGTTTGAGTCATATCCACTTGTTCGGCGTTGGAATATACACATGTCAACGTCCAGTCTTGTGTGCTCCTTCCTCAATGGCTACTATATATATATATATATACAGTAAAGTCTCGTTATATCGATATTCAAGGGAGGCCGAAAAAATATCGATTATAACCGGGACTATCGATATATCTGACCCTGTTTGCATGTAATTTTCTCCGTGCGTGCATAGAAATAGTATCGATATAACCGGGACTATCGATATATCAGATATCGATATAACGAGACTTTACTGTATACAGTAAAGTCTCGTTATATCGATATTCTCGGGAGTTGGAAAAAAATGTCGATATAACCGGACTATCGATATATCCGATCCTGCGCCGAAGTGCATTAACAAAAGCTGCCAAAAGAGGGCAGCAGAGCGCCATATAAGAAACTGAGCTGGCCATGACCTCCCATTTTGTGCCTTTTTTTTTTTTTTTTTTTTTTTTTTGGGGGGGGGGTGAGAGATGTCCCCCCAATGTTGCCTCAAAATGGCACATATAATTCTTTAATGATTGCCAACATGTATGCTTTCATCTTCAGAACTACAGTGTATTTGAATCATATTCATAACTGGATGTGTAACAAGAAATCATATTATCCGAATCTGAAGCCATTGTTTGGATTCACAAGCAATGCAAGACGTATTGGCGTGAAGTCATTTTTATTGGTGTTTTGCATTTGAATAAAAAGTGACATCGGTTGTCCTTTAATACACAGTATGGAATGTTAATTTTCAAAATAATCACGCTTCAGCAGACATAACAAGAAACATTGTTGCAAAAAAACGATTGCATTCATATACAGTACAGTGGGCATGTACATAACACAACAGGGAAACTGCAACGCTTACATCTGTATTATGTATTCAATTTAAAAAAGTCATCAATCTTCTCCTGCTTCCCATTTTTACCTTTTAACACAAACACTTCAATCTCGTCTGCTACACAGGAGCTAGCGTCTGAAAATGAAAATGGCTCTGCTACACGGGTGCTGGTCACGTAACAAACTCACGTGACCAAGTCGACCAATGGCGCGACCGATGGCGTGTCACGTAACCAAGACATGTGACCAAGTCGACCAATGGCGCGACTGATGGCGTGTCACGTGACCAAGACACGTGACCACGTCGATCAATGGCGCGACCGATGCATCGATATAAACAGCAAAATGGTCGGCGGGGGATGAAAAAGAGCACCGTAATAACCGGGTATCGTACTAACGGTACTACCGATATAACCGATATCGATATAACGTGACTTTACTGTATATATATATATATATATATATACTGTGTATTAAAGCACAACCAATGTCACTTTTTATTCAAATGCAAAACACTAATAAAAATGACTTAACGCATTGCTTGTGAATCCAAACAATGGCTTTAGATTCGGAGAATATGCTTTCTTGTTACACATCCAGTTATGAATATGATTCAAATAGTTCTGAAGAGGAAAGCATACATGTTTGCAATCGATTAAAGAATTATATGTGCCATTTTGAGGCAACATTGGGGGAACATCTCCCCCCCCCCCCCCGAAAAAAAGAGGCACAAAATGGCGAGCTCATGGCCAGATCCGTTTGTTATATAGCACTTGGATGCCCTCTTTTGGCGGCTTTTGTTAATGCAGTTCGGCGCAGGACGGATATATCGACAGTACGGTTAAATCGACATTTTTTCTAACTCCCGAGAATATCGATATAACGAGACTTTACTGTATATATATTCCTCGTCTCACCCCCCATGGGTGGTGTCTATCCCCCATTTTAGCCGATACCAGAGAGCTGGAAGCTTGAGGGTTCTGTGCAGTATCCGCGCTGTTCCCAGCACTGCGCTTTTCTGGACTGAGACATCCGATGTTGTTCCCAGGATCTGTTGCAACCACTCGTCGAGTTTGGGGGTCACTGCCACCACAGGAACAACTATCACCTTTACCTTCCAGGCTCTCTCCAGCTCCTCTCTGAGCCCTTGGTATTTCTTTTTTCTCATGTTCCTTCTTTCTGATGTTTCCATCACCCGGGACCGCTACATCCACGACAACGGCTTTCCTTTGCCCTTTATCTATGACTATGATATCTGGTTGGTTGGCCATTACCATCTTGTCAGTCTGTATCTGGAAGTCACACAGGATTTTGCTCAGTCATTCTGTACTACCTTGGGAGGTGTTTCCCATTTTGACCCCGTGGTTTACAGCCTATACTCCGCACAGTTGTTTCGGTAGACTATGCCAGCCACCTGGTTATGGCGCTCCATGTAATCTTTCCCTGCCAGCATCTTACACCCTGCAGTTATGTGTTGGATTGTCTCCGGTGCCTCTTTGCACAACCTACACCTTGGGTCTTGCCTGGTGCGGTATATACATGCCTATATGGCTCTGATGTTCAGGGCCTCCTCTTGAGCAGCCAGGATTAGTGCCTCTGTGCTGTCCTTTAGGCCAGTCCTCTCTAGCCACTGATAGGAATTCTTGAGATCAGCCACTTCAGTTATGGTTCAGTGATACATCCCGTGGGGCTTTTCCTCCCATGATAATCCTCTGTTCCCCATTGCCTGAGACATTCTCTGGGTACATCATCCGTTGGAGCCTTCTCTTTGATGTGTTCATTGAGCTCGGATGCATACCATCCTGAACAGTGGCTCTCACACTCACACTTCCTTACGGCTTGTGTCCAGTCTCAGGGTGCTGGAATTGGGATGGAATATATATATATATATATATATATATATATATATATATATATATATATATATATATATATATATATATATATATATATAGTGGTACCTCAGTTCTCGAACGCCTCACAGTTCGAAGAAATCGGTTTTTGAACAAAATATTCGAGATATTCTTGCTTCGGCGTTCGAACGCCAATACGACGCGTGAGTGCGTACACGAGGGTCGGGAGCTGAGCGGCACACGGGTTTATCGCTCTGTCCGTGACCAACTGTTGTCGCTTGCGGACGTGCTGCGTTTTGCTCTAGCGTATAATATAGGTGTACGAAGAGTTTTAGCCCCTAATCATGCCTCCAAAGAAAGTAAGTGCTGCTTAAAGTGACAAAAGAAAAGTAGTGCGTACAATTATTGCATTTAAGAAAGAAATAATCGCAAAATATGACGGAGGTGTGCGAGTGTCTGATCTGGTGAGGGAATACAGCATGGCGAGATCTACGATCAGTACAATATTAAAGAAGAAGGAGGCTGTGAAATATAGTGATGTGACCGTGGGGGTGAGAGCAAGTGTCAGTGGATAGATATTTTAAGAGAAAAGAACATCCTGTAGCCGAGTCATCCGAAGCTGTCACGTTCCGAGCGAGAGTGACGGCAGATGACTCATCGGAACGTAGTGGAATGTTTGGGATCCCAAAACAGACACGTATTACCCAAGCAGGATGTTTATTCACAAGTCAAAGAAAACACAGCGAGTAAGAAGGCAGGGGGTGATCCGACCCGCTTACTACGCCAAAAAGCAAATGGCACACAAGGGTGCAAAATTACGCAATCCCGGAAGATGACATAAATTTACGGGACGAAGGGAAAATACCTCAGACCGGATACACTCGCGCATCGAAGGAAGAGTCCAGGTACGGTGGCGAGGTGAGTCAATCATCCGGCATTGGCGACGTGATCGCGAACCGTATAAATGCCCCGTGTCCGTGATTAGAGAGTTGACAGCAGATGGAGAACGGCCGGGAGAGGCAGCCCCCCCCCCCCTGTCAACTCGCAAGTGACAGGAGCAAAGACATGGTTTCGGTGTTTGAAAAAAATCACGTTTCGAACAGGGTCCTGGAACGATTTATGGTCGAGAACCGAGGTACCACTGTATATATATATATATATATATATATATATATATATATATATATATATATATATATATATATATATATATACATATATATATATATATATATATACATATATATATATATATATACATATATATATATATATATATATATATATATATATATATATATATATATATATGTATATATATATATATACAGTAAAGTCTCGTTATATCGATATCGGATTTATCGATAGTCCCGGTTATATCGATACTATTTCTATGCACGCACGGAGAAAATTACATGCAAACAGGGTCGGATATATCGATAGTCCCGGTTATATCGATATTTTTTCGGACTCCCTTGAATATCGATATAACGAGACTTTACTGTATATATATATATATATATATATATATATATATATATATGTCATGATCTGGTTGGCGACCAACGGGGGGCGCTGTCGGCCCCACCTGCACCTGCACAGGTGCTGGTCGTCCCGATCAGATTGGCGACCAACGGGTAGCCACGTCAGCCCTGCCTGCAGCCTTGCAGGTGCTGGTCGTTTTAATCACTGGCACTTAAAAGGACACCCGGCACGACCATGCGGTGTCGGTTCATTGTTTGCTGCATGTCCAAGATGGCGCCCGAGTAGGCAGCCTAAGCAAGTACTCTCATGAGCCTTGCTTTTTTTGGTTGTTGTTGTCTTGTTTTGTGTTTTCTTTAGTCTCTTTGTGTTGTTGTGCATCGTGTGGAACGGATACAGATTGTTTTTCAGCATTTTTGACCACGACATTCATCAAGGATGAGACTGTGCTGAGCGGTTGCGCCTTTTCGGCAGCATGAATATGACAGTACTGTTTTTGAATGGGAGGAATGTCAGAGCCATTCGACTGCCATCGCTGGACACCAAAGGGGCCATTGTGCTTTTTTGCGCCTGTAATGGGCAGCATCTTCACAGCCCCGCTTTGTTTAGCGGAAAGGTCAGTGCTGTTGGACAGTCTGCGGCTGGATGGATGCATGGCTTGAGGAACCCGCGATAAGAAGAAAGGAGCGTCAGCGCAGAGCGCCGATGCGTATGTGGAACTGTTGCGGCTTGGAATTGAAGCAGATTGAAGCAGAACAGGAGATGTGAGACAATCTCTTTTCGTCAATGGGTGCTAGAGCTGCGTGTTTGCTTTCAACATTTAGCTTGCACATTCCACCATGATGTCCCTGATCCACTGGTGGAAAGACGCTTTGATCCTCTCCTCTTTCATCTAGAACTGCTTCATGTCATCACAAAGAGGGTACAGCAAGTCCTGAAGAATGAATGTCTCTCTGTGTCCTTGTTTTGTCATATGGTCTCTATGCTGTCATATTATTTGTTATTTTGTTTTTTTTTTTTGTTCTTTTGACTTCAAGACGGCGCCGCGAGAGTGGCTGCCTTTTCCAGCAGCTCATGTATTTTGTTTTTCTACTTTCATTCCTTTCATCACTTTGCTGCTGTGAAATGTAAATTTCTCCACTGTGAGACTAATAAAGGCATATCCAATCCAATATCCAATCCAATGTTTGTTGCATGCATTGTGTATGCTGTGCATGTGTTTGTTTAACCTTGGCGGACTTTTACTTTTGGTCTTCTTTTGATACTTTGTATTTTTTCTGTTCAGATGATTTTGATGTTTTACATTTTGTTCCTGCTGACCTTTATTTTAATACAATTTGTCAAACAACCTCCTGCTCCCTCCTGCCTGCTTTTTGGGATCCGCACCCGCCATCACCACTTCGCAAAACGTGACAATATATATATATATATATACAGTAAAGTCTCGTTATATCGATATTCAAGGGAGTCCGAAAAAATATCGATATAACCGGGACTATCGATATATCCGACCCTGTTTGCATGTAATTTTCTCCGTGCGTGCATAGAAATAGTATCGATATAACCGGGACTATCGATATATCCGATATCGATATAACGAGACTTTACTGTATGTATATATATATATATATATATATATATATATAGGCAACATCCGACTTACGACCGTTTCGACTTACGACCACCCGTACTTACGACCACGACCTTCAGACTTTATTTTTAAAATTGTAATTGTACTTGTAAGCCTGGCACCGCAACGCATTAGCAGGCCAGCAACGCGTACGACAATTTTGGGCAGCCAACCAGCATCTCACTTTTGCACAGCAATTGACCGTGTGATGGCACCAGGGGGGGGGGGGGGGGTGGAAGTCATTTAGCCTCCGAGTCTCTATTCAAGATTTTAAATGTATTTTGATTCACGACCATTTTGACTTACGACCGTTTGGTCGGAACGGAACTCGGTCGTAAATCGGATGTTACCTGCATATATATAAATGTGTGTGTGTGTGTGTGGCGTCACACGTGTGTATGATTTTGAAGTGCGCCTTTCAACCCTTTCATGTCTTTCATTTCCTTGATGTGCGTCTCACCCTGACGCATAGCACACGCTTGAAAATTGTATAAAAGGAGCTGTCGCGGGACAGAGAGATTGGGCGAACCACGGGGCAGAATCATCTCAGACTCATCTCGGACTCACAGACTCAAAGAGACTTGCAAAGACCCGCACAGGCACGCGCGGCTCATGCCGGGCGTCGGACGGACTCCACGCCACGATCAAGCTCTGCGCGTCACCTGCCTGGGGAGATCTGACAACGAACTTACAAATAAAGAGAAGCATCAAGCTCTTTATTGGCGAGCCAGCCAGGAGCATTTTTTTCCCTCCTCCTCAACCCAATCAACTCTCCAAATGGAAAGAACCAGATTTCTCAGCCGCCCGTGATCCCGGCATCTTCACAGCAAGACCCCTTAAGCCGAGCTCCCGATGGGCCACCACCACCCGTGGGCGCTCCGACCCCACCGTGAAACCTGTCGCACCCTGATGGCCAACATCGTCCAATTCGCCTGGCCACTCTGCAACTAGCTGCATCGTATATGTCCACGATCGGACATCGTCGGACATCGCTTATGTCCACGATCGGACTTCGGGAAGACGCTTCATGGCCAACTCGGCCGCCGACGTCAGCGTGCTTCCTCAGCGTCCTGCAGAGCGCCAGGGCAGCGCGATCAACACCACCGTCGCCGATGACCGGCCTGTCTGTGCTCGGCAGCATGACCAACCCCACGCTTCTTCGTCCTCACAATCCCTCATCGATCGACTCAAACTGGCAGTCGTAGAGCACTCTTTGCCGCGCTTCCGTACAACGACTTCCGGCACCACGAAACTTCCTCGGCAACCACCCCACAGACGCCTGCCATGTCCGGTGACCGTCATCTTGTCTGGCCTCGCAGAATGACTATTTTTATTTATTTTTCCTTCATCGCTTTCACCGACTTCGGATCCAGGAGGGGAGCCCTGTGGCGTCACACGTGTGTATGATTTTGAAGTGCGCCTTTCAACCCTTTCATGTCTTTCAATTCCTTGATCTCCTTGATGTGCGTCTCACCCTGACGCATAGCACACGCTTGAAAATTGTATAAAAGGAGCTGTCGCGGGACAGAGAGATTGCGCGAACCACGGGGCAGACTCATCTCGGACTCACAGACTCAAAGAGACTTGCAAAAACCCGCACAGGCACGCGCGGCTCATGCCGGGCGTCGGACGGACTCCACGCCACGATCAAGCTCTGCGCGTTACCTGCCTGGGGAGATCTGACAACGAACCTACTTACAAATAAAGAGAAGCATCAAGCTCTTTATGTGCGTGTGTGTCTGTGTGTCTGTCTGTTATTCAGTGCATTTCAATTTATTTTAGCATTTTTGTCTTATTTTTACTATATTGTTTAACTTTTTGGCATTCGTCTAATGCAGGGGTGTCAAACATACGGCCCGCGGGCCGGAACCGGCCCCCAAGGAGGTTCAATCAGGCCCGCAGGATAATTTGGAAGTGGAAAAATGCATAAAAGACATGGAATTGATATTTTTAATTCGCTGCAATTCATGGCTTATCCTCTAAGGGGCACACTCGTTCCATCAGATTAGAAGACACGCCGCATCACTGAGGCAGACTCAAAACAGCAGACGGTGTCAATGCGCCATCTACTGCTTGTTACGACGTTGTTAATACTTTGGTCTCTGCCTCTCCGCTACACCCTCATTAGCCAAAATGTCGTTATCCAAACGGAGAAAAGTAGATAAGGAATGTAGAATTTTCAAAGAAAAATTGACCACGTCCTATTTATATACAGAGATGCACGCAAAACCTTTGTGCTTGGTGTGTTTGCAACAAGTTTCGGTATTGAAGGAATATAATATTCGACGCCACTACGAGACTCATCACAGCGAAAGATATGACGGGTTGCAAGGACAACTGAGAAGAGAAAAGATTAACGAATTGCTGGCGGGTCTGAGGAAACAGCAGTCAACTTTCATCCGGAGCCGAGAAGTCAATGAAGCAGCGGTAAAAGCCAGCTACCTAATTGCTAGCGAAATAGTATTAGCATCAAAGCCGTATTTCGACGGTGACTGCGGTAAACGATGATGAAGGCGGCTGAACTTGTATGTTCCGAGAAGCGACAAGCTTTTGCCAATATTAGCCCGACGAGGAATACTATAGCAGAGATGATTTATTGCATTTTCCGTGGCAATTGACGAGAGCACTGACATCACAGACGTGGCCCAACTGGCCATATTTATTCGAGGAGTTGATGAGACATTGACTGTTACTGAAGAGTTTCTTGAGTTGGTGCCAATGATGGACACCACAACAGCCAAGGACATTTTCGGCTCTGTCGTTGCTGTATTGGACAGAGTTGGAGTGGACCGGTCCCGCGTTGTCAGCCTGGCTACAGACGGCGCGTGATCCATGTTCGCAAAGAAAGCAGGTGTCGCGACAAAGTTCAAAGACAAAGTACAAGCCCTTAATGGAGGAGATTGTTTCTGGACATTTCACTGTATTTTGCACCAGGAGGCATTCTGTCGCAAGTCGCTGAAAATGGACCACGTCATGGAGGTGGTTGTTCGCACTGTAAATTTCATCCGGTCCAGAGGTCTGAACCATCGTCACTTTGACAAACTTCTCAGCGACAGCAACATTACCCACAGCCTGCCATACCACACTTTAATGTTAGTCAGCAGCTTCAAAACAAAAGTTCTGTGATGGAATTCTACTGTTCATACAACTCCATAAATTTTCAGTATGTATTGTATGTGTATGTATGTTTCATGTACGAAATTTACAGATTTACAGGACAGGTGAACACTTTCTTCATTACAGGGATTACATTTAGATTTTATATGCGTATGTGTAAGTGGTTTAAAAATTCCCTTTCTTTAAAAGTCTCATTCAATCTTAAAGTGCATTGCTATATTTTTCAGTACCAATTAAAGTTTTGTGCCTTTGTACAATCAGTGGGATCAGTTGCAATGCATATTTGTGAATGATAAAAGTAAATTGCACATTTCTCTAAGGAAATATGAGGTGTTTCATGAAATGTTTTGTAAAAGGACAGTTCATTAAATGTCAATATTTTCCTAATGTTCTTGTGCTTCTTTACATCAAAACAAAAGAAATACATGATATTTTTTCTATTTTTAGCAGAATATGGTATAATTTTAATGGTCCGGCCTACTTGACATCTCCCTAGGCCGTATGTGGCCCACAATGCGAAATGAGTTTGACACCCCTGGTCTAATGGGATGAGTGCATGGTTTATCAAATTCCAACTGCTTTCAAAATCAGTATCTGCCACATCTGCCAAATCACACGCACACAGAAAAAACACGGATAGACATGTGCACGCTCAAACACGCACGCTCACACGCACACACGCTCACACACACACACACACACACAGGACGGAAGCCTGATGTACAATTGCTCCACATTCATTGATTTTTGAAAGTGTTTTGAAGTGAGTTTATGCATGATCGGGGAAAGAGAATTGGCTAAAATGACAAAGTGTAGACTGTAGAGTGAGAAAATACTTGGAAATGAAAATGCTGACAGAACAAGGGTGGCGAGTTCGCATAAAGCTGTATGGTTGAGTGGAGGATAAGGCAAATGCTGACACCCAGAGGACAGAAGCAGTCAACTGCACGTTGGAGATAACAGGCAGTGAAAGGAAGAGCAAAGGGTGGCCAAGAGGAGGCTACAAAAGGAGGCAGGGACAGACTGAGGGGGAAAAAATTGGACAGATAAGATGAGGGGATGTAATTTAAGTAGGGAAAACACATAAAAAACTACGCACTCACAATTTTGATAATTCGGTTTATCTAAAAGGCATATTTTGGGGATGTCAGTAGAAACAAGAGTACCAGATGAAAATGCAAGGTTATGTATACATCCGGGCTACAGCCTGTGCTACAGAGCTTGGTCTTGAGACATGCTGCTCTCCGTGTATTCAACATTTGGATAAAATACAGCAGGGGGAGTAGCTCCATTCTAAATCTTCAGAAACTGATATCAAATTCTTTAATGTTTTTTATCATGTTGAGTGGCTTGATAACTGTTCACAAAATATATAAGGTATGGATTAATCCAAGTCTTTTTGCAATGTTGCAATCCAGATTTCAAGTGAAAATTCAGTTTTTGCTTCTCATTAAAACAGATCAAGTCCAAAAAATGAGAAACACTTTTTTTTCAGATAATTGAAACGGAAGGACGCGTGAGCGAATTTGCCACAATGTGCTTTCATCATCTACGCACAGGAAGAAGGTGATCGACGCAAACTCTGTGCCACTTATGCCAAACCAACAAACTCACAACGGGCTATAGATGGGTATTCGTGCAGCTCTACACAGTTCGGAGTTCCCTCCTAAGTCTGTAATGTTTGCCTCCTTCCAATTATCTTGGTCATGAAAGGATGACAAGTTGAATAGAAAACGGCAAACCCATGCTATTTGCTCCAATAACCTCAGATTTAGGAAAATAATTGAATTGCTTGGGTGATCGAGTGTGCTTTGCACAGAAATCAGGCTGGACTTGTTAAAATTGGAGTCCTTCCAACTTTGAAAGGAAATATGGCGGGCGTCAAAGGACATTGATATGGTATATTCAATATTCATTCAATCGCTAATGGTATGTATTTTCTCAACACAGTTCTGACAAAAAATGACTTTTGAGATCAATATAAATAAATGTTACTTTTCAGTTGATTTCATTCTTTTTTTTAAATCAACTTCTGGTAGCGTGGCCCGGTAGTCCAGTGGTTAGCAAGCCGACTTCACAGTGCAGAGAAGACCCAAACCGGCCTCCCTGGTGGAGTTTGCATTTTCTCCCCGGGCCCACGTGGGTTTTCTGTGGGTCCTCCAGTTTTCTCCCACATTCCAAAAACATGCATGGCAGGCTGATTGAACACTCTGTGTGCCCTGCGATTGGCGGGCAACCCCTGCCTAATGCCCGAAGATGGCTGGGATAGGCGGGGTATGAGGAATAAGCGGTACGGAAAATGGATGGATGGAACTTGTGGTAGCTTTGCAAAGGAACATAAAGCCCCTAAGAATACGTTTGAAATACAATACAATACATATTGATTTATATAGCGCTTTAACAACAGCTGAAGCTGTAATAAAGAAAATGTTTCTTGACAAGGACATGACCACTGTTTATCCACTATCTATTGACCACTATCTCTATCCATCCATCAGTACATTTTTTAATCTGCTTACCCACAAAAGGGTTGCTATAATTTACTACTATACAAAATGGCAATTAAATCGCAAGGCACACACATTTAGATGTGTCATCTTATGGGAGATGGAATGTGAAACACTATATGAATGTTGAATTTGTTTGAATGGGAAGTCAGATTAAATTCATTTTCAGGGCATCCATGACAGGACACTCAACGTTGGTTTGGTGGCTCAATCAGTCTTACTTTGAAGTGTAGCATGGACACAAGCTATCACACCCCTGTTTCACATTGCAGCCCCTCATCTGCCAAACCACACTGTCTATAAATCCATATCATGTCGGATACTCCTTGGTTTCAGGTGCAGGTCAGCCAAACAGACATTTCAATTCCGAAGATGGATGTCCTATTTTGGAGGAGGCGATTAAAAAAAGGGACTCTTTCTTTAAGGTCCTTCAGCATGGGGATCAGATTTCCCTGTTTTTCAGCAGTTGGATTGACAGCTCACTCGGTAGGGCTTTATTTTTTTATCCTCCTTGAATCATACATCTTTGTTGCTGATAAAGCCTGCATGCACACAGAGTGACTTACTAAAGTCATTGAACTCCCAGTTGTTCGCAAAAGTATTTTTTTTTTATCGATCGGGGTCCTTCATCATTTTGAAATGGACTTTCACAGAGTTACAGATTAAAATTAGCTGAAGGTGTTTCAGGATACAACCTACCTGTCGACCAAATTCAGCAAAAGGATAGACAGCAGCTGCCTTGTCACCTGAATGAAAGGGGGGTGCTATGAAAAAAAAGGATGGATGGAAGCTTTCAAACTTGCTCATGTGTTCAGGCCCTCTCTGCACAGTCTTCATTCATCTGTAGTGAACAAGTCATTATTTCATTTTAAAAAATGTTCTCCAGGTAACTTAAACGGTGCATTAACCATTCCATTTTAAACTCTTAAGGGCTATGTTACAAACTAAAGGAACATATTCACAGGCATCCAGGGATCGCAGACCTTTCAGCCTCAGCTCTTTTGGCACACGTACAAAATGCATGGAAGCGCACACGAATGCAGATCTCTGAGCAATGCAGTTTAGTCGTCCCACGCTTTACAATGCTCTCATACATCAAGCTCTTGTCTCCCTCCCCACACATTGTGGGATGGTGACTACATTGTGACTCACAGAGAGACCGAGTGAGCGTGAGTGGAAGAGGTGGACAAGGAGTTGCTCCAGTGGGTGCTGGGAGTCGTATTATGGTCGGGAAATGAAAGATGTGTGCAATTATGAAGTTTGGATGGGATGTCAAAGAAGTGTGGGTAATGGCCTCGATGGCATGGGTTGTGGGAAGAAGGGAAGCCAGGTGAACTTTGTCAAACTAAGATGGCAAAACAAAGACTTGATATTTTGTTGTGTGGGTGTTTGAGAATATGCTCAGGAATCTTTTACTTTATATTCACAGTCAAACTGTCAGTCATTTCACGTCAGATGTCCAATAGTTCAGCAAAGATAATCCCATCTTCAATTTTGCAACAGTGTTTCAGCATACAAATGCACACCGCCATGATGGTAAAACTCATGTTTTCCGAGTGTGCAAAGGTGATCCACCTCTCAGACAACTTGAGGCCTCCCCTAAAGGTCACAACTTTGATTCATTTTTGACCAAAGGAACTAAAACGTTTTGCCTGGTAGATAGTTACAAGTATCGTTGGCTATTTTGTGTCACGTACAATGCCAGTGAAAATCTTTTTAATTTTGTTTTCATTTTTCAAGCTATTATGTGTGTTTGATAAACTTGAATTAAGACTTGGAAGGTCTGTCAAAAGAAACAAACTAAGCAATAATTGGGCCTGTGTTATTGCTTTCCTTTAGTGGTTGTGGTTGCTCTCTTTGTTCAGCTTGATTATTTACTCACAATTGACTTCGAAATGCAGCTTGAGGGTTTAGAAGGATGCTCCAGATGATCGAGCAAGAAACCGTTGTTATGCAGTATGAGGCGAGGGGGCAAAGAATATAGCTTGTCTTAAAAGATGAATTTGTACAATACTTTTCATAAAGAATGAAAAGATTGGGCACTTCAAAAAAATATGTGGCAACACTGTATTAAAAAAGTAACTTGAACTACAAACGGTTTGATCAGACAAAAGTGACAGAAGAATGTTTCTGTCATTATGGTAGCAGCAGTTAAAAGGCAAGTAATTAGGAGAAAAAGGGGCCTCTCGAGTCTCAAGTCACGCATGAGCTTGTATTTCGGATGCCTCTAACCAATTCTCGCAAAACGGGGCATTTGCAGTAGGCTCGGATGTACAAGATTTATTTTTTCTTTGCTGATGAACGATTTGGTAATTTGAATGGTCTAGACCAGGGGTGTCAAAGTCATTTTTTGCCGCGGGCCACATTGTAGTTATGGTTTCCTCTCGAGGGCCGTTATGAATTTGGGGAATCCATTAGAATGTTAGAGCACACAGCAAATTAATGAATAACTTGTTTTCAAATCTGAAGTCAAGAATAATGACTTTTATTGTGGTTGACATCCAAAAATGTTGGCTCAGATTTTAGCAATCATCATGGAATTTAACAAGTTTGATTTGCTTTCGCGGGCCGAAAAAAATGATGTGGCGGGCCGGATTTGGCCCGCGGGCCTTGACTTTGACACCTGTGGTCTAGACGGATTCTGAATGCTTGGTGGATGGCCACAAAGTTACATCAAGGCTTTAATGTCGGAGTGATGATTTGAGCTAAAGTCATGATGATGTAAGGCTCTTAAGGGAGCCTAAAGGTGTCCAACTTAGAATTGGCCTTTCCTTTTCAGGGTGTAAAAAGATGTGTATCATTATGACCTAGCTTCAATCCTTTTCTGAACATTTGGATAATACTGAAAAGCAATATATATGACAATAGAACTCAAAAAAAGCCAAACATTTTTTTAGAATGAACCAAGACTTCAAATTCATGTGACTTTGCTGCTGTGAAACGTAAATTTCTCCACTGCAAGACTAATAAAATCCATCCATCCATCCATCCATCCATCCATCCATCCATCCATCCATCCATCCATGAGCATGCACACCTGTGCAACCAATTTAAAGTGCCTCTGATTATCGCAAAATCAAGTTTGGATATCCAAGTTGGCTATTATGAACATTTTATAGTCACATCTTATTACGTAAGTCATGTAACAAACACACTGTAGATCTAATTGTTCAAAGGTATCAGTCCAGAGTGTGGTAAAAAAACAATATCTGAAAAAATAAATGCACCTGAAATCTACCACACACACACATGAGAAACTGTTATGGTCCAAGACGGTTCATTTTGCCCATACTTTCAAAAGGAGTTTCATGCAGAAACAACACTATTTTTATCACCCAAAAAAACAAACACTTTTTACCTGAGACTGGAGTCTTAGTCACAGTGGATAGAGTTTTTAGGAGGTTAATAGCACTTAAACAGATGTAGGTGTATGCACACTCCCACTTAACATGAGTTTCAATGTGATAGTTTACTTCTGAAGTGCCATAAGGTGTGCACAGTTTTGTACCCACAATACCATATGTTTTATTTTGTTTTCCTTTTTTTCATAAATTGTACTTCACCTCAATGGTGGACTATGCATTAATACAATCTATTTCTTGCAGATGTGTGAGGTTGCATGTGTATGTGAGTTTTAATTTTAGATGTGAAAATGGGGAAGGTGACGGTTGGTGAGGTAAGGTGCTTCCAGTGCTGGGGAGGCACAGCGTCTGAATTCTCTGCTCCTCAGCGTCTGAATTCTCTGCCTGCCATTGGGGGTACAGTCAGGTAGATAGAAAAGGAGTATCTGAGGGTTGCGGGCTGAAGTGAAAAAGGTCAGACAGATGTGTGAAGTTGTGGATGGCCTAGAAGGCATACAAGAGCAATTCTCGTCTTTGTTTAACCGCGAGCTAGTGGGGTCTCTGTAGTTTGAGTTGAAGGTTATGCAGGAGTGAGGCTGAAGAGGAGTGAGTAAAGAGCAATCAAAGCGTGAAGTGACAAGACTGTTGACAAGGATGGAGGACCTATGTGCCTTGAGAGACTGGCAGAATCGATTTATACAAGTATGCTGACCTGGTTCAGATATTGATATGAGAAGGGATTGATAGTGTGATGTTCAAATATACAGTAGATTTGTAAACACCATTTTTTTCCTGAAAAGTTTTTATCGCAACATATCGTACATCGAATGAGGCAGGTGAGACTATGTTTTCTTTTTGTTCACTTCATCTGGAGTCATCGTTTCAAACTTAAATCTGGCAGCACTTGCTGAGGTATGGTTCCTGTGTGTGTGTGTGTGTGTGTGTGTGTGTGTGTGTGTGTGTGTGCGTGTCTGTACGTGTGTATATATTGAGCAGTTGTATATTTTGACAGTGTTTCACCTGTCATTTTAGGTGATATTGCTAAGGTTTCCCACATAGCTACCAACCTCACTTAACAAAAACACGGAGTTACCCTGATGCAGCAAAATAAGGATAAGCGTAATTTTTTTCAAGAGATCTGGCACATGGTAGCAATAAAGTTGTACATTGCAAAGTGTTCCAAGACAATTAATCATCTATGCCATCAAATCTAATGAACCACAATGAGACAGTCAGACCATGTCCTCACAGTCAATAGAGTCGGATACACTGACAATTCTCTATTTTCTCCTTCACACCCAATTTCACCCTTCACAGATTCACAGTCCCTCAATAATAGTGTATTTGGGGGAGAAGTGACAGGTTTTAATATCCAGGATTCCTTCACAGCATTGGAGAAGATAAGTGGTGACAATGTGCCTTCCAGAAAACGCAATCCACGTTGCATCCTTCCCCACAGTCACGCTACATGACCGATAGGGAAGGGCAAAAACTCAATGTTTAATACGTTCGTCATTTTAAGGTAAGGAAGCAGTGAGCAAATGTCTTGTTTCATGTGAAAGAGGCTGATATTTCCTTTGTATCGGTTTATTTACTGTAGTCCGCAACAACACAAAGAGGAATTAGGAAAGCATTGACACCATATCTCTAACTTGGTTTTAGAATTGTGAAACTAAGTTACATAAATCACTTGGTTCAGTGATTACATAACTCCAGGGTGGGCAACAAAGTCCCAAAGAGCCGTAATCCTGCATGTTTTCCATCTCTCCCTGTTGCAACACACTTTGTTCAAATGATCAGCTCATCAACAAGCTCTGTAAAAGGTTAAATATCGATTCTGATCATTTGAATTGGGTGTGTTGGGGGAGGAAACTTCTAACTTCATGTCGCTCCTCCAACGACCCGTTGGACGGCTGCATTATTCGGCGTCAGAGCTGCTTGAACTCCGCTCCCGGTGGACGAGCGTGCCACAGGCGATTTTCCGATTCCCGGAAATCGCTCGCCGCCCTTCCCGGAGGTATATCCACCGCGGATCACGTCGAGACTTTCACCTCGACGACTCCAAGGATATCACCTCCCTGTGGTCATCTTTCCGCCGGCCACGCAGAGGTTACAGCCGCTCCGTGCAACACCGTGTGTTGGCCGGCCTGGCTAGGTCGGCCAATACCCCTCAAAATGACACCACCAGCGTCACTTTCGGCCTCCTGAACATCCGCTCGCTTACGGGTAAGGGTTGTCTTATCCAAGACATCCTTAGTGACCGTAAGCTGGACTTCTTCTGTTTGAATGAGACCTGGCAAACGGCGGGGGACTTTTCCGAGTTGAACGACACGACGCCACCTGGGTTTGTTTACCTCTCAAAACCCCGCCTCTCGGGCCGCGGAGGCGGTCTCGCGATATTTTACCGCGAGATCTGGAAAGTCACTCAAGTACCAGTCCCGGAAACTCTCTCATTTGAATGCCTTGCGTGTCAAATTTCTGGTCCATCTCCCACAGTTATAGCCACTGTATATCGCCCCCCTAAACCACATCGTGACTTTTTAAAAGACTTCTCAGCCGTCCTCACACACCTCTCCACTCTGTCACCAAATATTATTATCCTTGGGGACTTCAACATACACATTGACAATTCCACCCATCCCCTCACCAAAGACTTTATTTCCTCATTGGAGAGTTTTGGCTTACACCAATTCTCTGATTTCCCCACGCATATAAAAGGGCATACCCTGGACTTAATATGCTGCTGTGGTTTTACCCCCGCCAACTGCACAGCAAACGAACTTCCTGTAACGGACCATTTCCTCGTCTCATTTAACGTTCCCATCACACTCTCTCTCCCCAAGCCACCGCGCATCATCACTTATCGGAACATCCAACACATTGACACTGTCACCCTCACTGCAATGGCTGCCAACCTCAAACCGGACTACAACTCCCCCCCTGATGAACTTGTTTCCCAATACAACATGGACCTTGCACACATGCTCAACACCCTTGCTCCTGTTAAATCCCGGTCAGTCCAATTCACTCGATCCGCCCCTTGGTTCACCGCCCAACTCCGCTCCACCAAGGCGAAGACTCGGCAGCTGGAAAGACTTTACAGAAAGACTGGCCTCACCACCCACCAGGACATGTACACAGCTCACCTCACCCACTACAAGGACTCTATCACACGCGCAAAATCAGAATACTATTCTGGACTGATTGATGCTAACAGTGGGAATTCACGGACTCTGTTTTCCCTATACAACAAAATCATTCAACCCCCTATCTCTCTCCCCCCACACTTTCACTCCTCAGACACCTGCAACGCACTACTTCTGTTTTTCACTGAAAAGATCAACAAGATCCACCAGCACCTCGGCTCCTCTGTATCCCCCCCCTCCCCCAACCTTCCTACTCCCTATCAACTGCTGTCGTCTTTTGAACTCCCTCATCCCTCCTTACTTTCTGACCTCATCACCAAGTCCAAGAATTCCACCTGTCAACTTGACCCCCTCCCTACTGTCCTCATCAAATCTTGTCTACCTGCTCTCCTCCCTTTTATTTCAGCTATTATTCACTCCTCACTGTCCACTGGAATTGTTCCTGTCCCTCTTAAAACCGCAGCTGTAACACCAATCCTGAAAAAACTTGGTTCAGATCCCAATGATTTCAATAACCTACGTCCAATTTCGCATCTTCCATTTCTCGCAAAAATTCTCGAAAAAACCGTCGCCTGTCAACTCCACTCTCACCTCACTCACAATAACCTCTATGAACAATTCCAGTCTGGTTTCCGTCCCCGCCACAGCACTGAATCAGCCCTCATAAAAATCACGAACGACCTTCTCATAGCAGCAGATACCGGCTCCCTCTCTATTCTCATCCTTCTTGATCTATCTGCGGCCTTTGACACCATTTCTCACCCCATCCTGCTCAACCGACTCTCCACTCTAGGCGTGACACACACCCCACTCAGTTGGTTTCACTCCTACCTCACTGGCCGCTCACAGTTTATCCAAATTACCTCATTCACTTCACGGTCCTCCCCTGTGTCTTCTGGTGTGCCCCAAGGTTCTGTCCTGGGGCCCCTTCTCTTTATTATATACCTTCTTCCCCTTGGTGATATCTTCCGCAAATTTGGAATTCATTTTCACTGCTTCGCGGATGACACCCAGCTCTACCTCTCCAGTAAACCCGACGCCTCTCTTCCACCTGCATCCCTTACACTTTGCCTCTCAGAAATCAAATCCTGGTTTTCTCATAACTTTCTCAAACTAAACAGCGAAAAAACTGAACTTCTCCTTGTCGGTACAAAATCCACCCTTCACAAAGCAAACAGTTTCTCTCTCACCATTGACAATTCTACCGTGTCCCCCGCCCTTCAGGTTAAGAGCCTGGGTGTCATCCTTGATAGCACACTATCTTTTCACTCCCACATAAATAACATAACCCGGTCTGCATATTTTCACCTCCGCAATATCAATCGTCTCCGTCCCTCTCTCACCCCTCACACCACTGCTATCCTCGTCCACAGTCTCGTCACCTCCCGTATCGATTATTGTAATTCACTTCTTTTCGGGGTCAATCAAAAATGTCTCCATAAACTCCAACTAGTCCAAAATTCCTCAGCCCGGATCATCACAAAAACCCCCTCATTTCACCACATCACTCCTGTCCTCCAACAGCTCCACTGGCTCCCTGTTAAACTCCGTATTGAATTCAAGATACTTCTGTTTACATTTAAAGCCATCCATAACCTTGCCCCCCCTATCTGTCTGACCTAATTCAAATCTCCGTTCCTACTCGGGCCCTCAGATCCTCTTCCTCCCTCCACCTCTACACGCCCTCTGCCCGTCTCACAACGATGGGGTGCAGAGCTTTCAGCCGCTCCGCTCCTAAACTCTGGAACTCACTTCCACCCAACATCCGCAACATTGACTCCCTTCCTACTTTCAAATCTCACCTGAAAACCCACCTCTTTAAACTTGCTTACATGGTCTAATTTATTATGCTGTTTTATTATTTATTGCTTTATGCATGATTTTACTGTTTTGTGTGTTGTCTTTGTTGTAAAGTGTCCTTGAGTGTTCAGAAAGGCGCTTGTAAATTAAATGTATTATTATTATTATTATAAAACAAGCAGGACTTTGGCTCTCTTGGACCGGCATGGGAGCATGAGAGATCAATCATATCTGAGGTGCAATGAGAAAAGATCACATTTTCCTGAATCTGGCCAGAAAATGATCAAGAATTATACATACAGCACTTCTTTGTTCATCTTACTACTGTATAACAGTGGCTTTCAGTGACTGGCCGAACAATGACTGTTTCTCTTTTTCCACTTTTTAGCAGAGGTACAAAAAAGTATACAACAAAATTAAGGATTGCTATCAGTGTATCAGCTTTGCGATAAATTAAACTGGCCATTTCATTTTAAAATGCATGAATCAATAAGAGTATATTGAGACAAGATGACTGTTATTTCCGTAGTCATATTTTTGTGACAGTTTTGTTTGGTGGAGTGCGTTAAGATTTTTCTGAGGATTTAAAAAAAAACTAAAAGAATCTGGGCTTTTGATATGGACCGTTTTACTTTTGGAAATGTGTTAGCATTAACATTTCAATACTTAATATTAATAAAATCCACATATTCACTTTCCAAACTGCTTATCGTCACGAGGATAATGGGAGTGGTGGAGCGTATCCAAGCTGTCCAGGGGAGGTAGGCCAGGCACACCTTGAACTGGTCAGCAGCCAATTACTGGGTACACACAGACCAGGAACCACACTCCTAAATACATTGATGGAGAATTGGCAGTGTTCAATCTATTAATACAATTTTTGTGAATAAAATTATCATGCCATTTTTTCTCACTATTTAGTGGAATCTTCTCGGCGAGCTGGCCATGTCAGCAAAATAAAAGCTGGCTAACCTTCATGATGATCACATTTCTCTGACCTCTCTGTCCCCATCGTACAACATTCAAGTGTGTTGATTGATAAAAATCAATTAATAAATAAAGTTAGTTCAAAGAAATTGAGGAATTATGTGGTAGTGCCTAATATACAGTCCAAGTATTTTTTGCAAGTATAACGTAGATACGGGTAATGTGATTTCCTTTTCAATATGGGCAATGAGGCTCTATGATAATAGAAACATGTATTACAGCCGTTCATCTTTATTAGTCACAAAGATGAGTACTGTGGTAGGCAACAAATAAACAACAATTTGTCTATAAATAGCCCCTCAGCCTCTTGCAGTCACAAAAATAAATACCGGTAAATAAAAAAAATAAATAACATACTCGAGTCCCTCAGCAAACAGGCTGCGGCAAGCAACGAGCTGTCATCCATCTACCCACACTGCACCCGTGGTACCAAGTACCATACCTCGCAGCCTGTGCGTTCAAATGCACATATCAGCTATATACTCTCCCTCAGTCAGCCACCCACCCTCAGTCGATGGGGACCAGCACTTACTTTCAACTTTCTTGGTGTGACAATTCCACATGTATACGTATAGACAAACAATTGGTGTGACAATTCCACATGTATACGTATAGACAAACAATAAGTGCACACATTAAACAATCTACTAAAATTACTTCAAGGGGTCATATAATATAAAATTGATTTCAATGCAACGAGTCCCAGACCACTCATCAGGTTTGAAATTACAATGTTTTACAAGCTGCCTCCTAGTTCCTAGAATATGTTGGTAAGGAAGCCTCCTACATGTTCTAATCAACATATGAAGTACTGCCGACGGCCTAAGTGTTAAAGAACAACCGACACCACTTTTTTCTTTCCTAACTGACATCAGAAAAACCTTTTGTAGCATCTAAAATACCCAAAACACGCCAGATGATATTTTTAGTCAAATGCAAAATACCAATAAAAATGACTTAAAGTGTCTAAAAACTACTTCAAATTGAACTCGGAAGTGGCCAGTTTCAGAATGTACCGCCCCCTTGTTCGTGGTGTCACGCCAAGACGTCTTGCCTTGTTGGAGAATCAAAACAATGGCTTCAGATTCGGAGAAGATGCTTTCTTGTTACTCATCCAGTGATGAATATGATTCAAATAGTTCTGAAGAGGAAGGCATACATGTTTGCAATCGATTAAAGAATTTATTCTGTGTCATTTTGAGGCATCTGGAGAGAAATATAGCACCCAAAAAAGGCAGAAGATGGCGACAAAGCTCCGTGGAAATGGGCTTTTTGTCAGCGAATATCAAATAGTTGTTTGGTGCAACACACAACGATTCACCATCGCGTTATTTATGTGTTTTCCTTCTAATTTCACCATCAACACGGATCAACACGAAGTTTTCAGACCAAACAAAGTACCGCAAAATGCATTGACTTGATGAAAGGACTGCTACAGAGTGTCCTTTCTCGGTCAGGAATCCGTGATGTGACGTCAGGAATCGTCACCACCTCAAAAACAAGACTTCCGGAATATTAAGCGTGAGTCTTAAAATGTAAAATATAGATATATGCGGTGGAATCTTTGTAAAATACGCTCGGTAGAAGTCATTTGAAGCAATTTTAAAAATTATGGACACAACTTGTTGGTTGACATTTAAGACCTTTTCACACTACTTTATTTGCTTGATGCTGACTGGGGGCTGGGTGCAAGGATGAGTGTGTTCTGGTGTGAGATAGCCTGCTGTTTGGTCTGTTGCAGTTAGCACTTTGAAATCACCTCTTATTGGATGCGCCACCTGACATCACAGTGACACCACTCCCAAAATTGAATGCTTTTCAACTCGGGGCATGATGGAAAACACCCATCTTAACACATTGCGATGTAATTCTGTCATTGTGTCCTTGTCACACATAAACAATGAATGCGTTCGTGGAGGGCATGCTGCACCAGGCACTGTTCAAAGGGTAACACCCTTTTCATACAGCAGATTGGCCGCGAACTCCTTTTTCCAGGAGTGAACATTTAATTGATGATACTAACTGTTTCATTGCTGTTTGCCCATGCTTTAGACTCAGTTAGAGTCTTTCCCTTGTATGCATTTTGACAAACTGTCACAAACTGTTTGAAATTGAACATGAATGGATGAATGGACATTGGGAAATGGCCTGATGTCAACCGTTTGAAAATCCCCCACTTGATTATTGTATCTGTTTTTTTGCTATGCTTGTCTGTGACTGTAAAGTGTCCTTGAGAGCTTTGAAAGCTGCTTGAAAATAAAATTTATTATTATTATTATTGATTGCGAACAAATGTGCTGAAAAAAATGACTGGAAAAAGTCATTAAAAGCATGAGCGGGCACGAGTGGATGACCACCAACCCGGATAAAACAGAAGTAATAAAATGAATGTATTGATAGTAGACAATGAAGTATGAAGTATGAAGTGGAAATGTTGCGGGTTCGATGGGGATATCGTAATTAATGCGAGAACAGGAGTAACACTGTCTGCTCAGGCATGTCAACGGGTGAATTCCAAATGTATCAGCCTAAACCAATATAGACCTTAAACCAAAAATACGTATAGTCACTTTGTGTGTTGCACAGGCATTTTGTTCGGCTTTGTGTAGACATCACTCCTGCCTCCTCCAGACACCACCCCCAAGTCCCCACAACCAAAAATGAAAGGAATAGATAGATGTATATGTCAAATATGCATTAAGTCATGGACTTAAGTGTTCCTCACACCAAGACAGCCACAAGAAATATATTTCACGAGTACAGGCTTCTACAAAATTAGTGAGCATTGATGCCAAAGGGGGTGAAGACAACGCCACACAAACAAAAGAAATGAAAATTGTTTTTTCAGCCTCGCACATTTTGTCTCAGATGGAGCATAACAAACTGGTAGACAACTTTGGCCGATGATACAATAAACCAATTCCTTGCTTAAATTTGCCCCCCAAATCTGTTTAGACAGGACCGGCATGGATGCATACAGATGTTCTTAAAATATATAGATGCTGAGAAAAGTGCAAATTTATTTACAATAAACATTCACTGTTTCATTGTTGTGGATTTACTTAATGAAAAGTAATGGTAGTGTTTGCTTCGCTTGATCGCAATGGTCCAGCGATGAGTCAGATCCCCTGCCCCCTTCACGTTGCTATAATAAAATCTATTATAAATATGCTGAATAAATATATCTCTAATTTTTGATCCTTGCATTAATTGGACCAAGGTATGTTCCTGACATATCGGCACAGTGATCGACTCATTGGAATTACTGTATTTTCCGGTGTATAAGGCACACCCAAAAACCTTTTCAAAAGATGACCCTGCTTTATATGTGAAGTAATATTGAGCCACGTGTCTCACAACTACTGTCAGCAACCACCGCCTCAATTTCTCCCTGTAGAAGAAGGAGTGCGTAAACCCAGTTCTACTGCAGCGCCTCATAATGTGTTGTGCTTTATATTTGGTTTATCTATTTATGTTATATTTGGAAATCATTCTTTCATTCATCGAAGGTATGCATTATACTCCGGTGTGCCTTATACATAGAAAAAGTTTGAAAATACACCATTCTTTGAGGGTGCGCCTTATACTCCAGTGTGCATTATACACCGGAAAATTCGGTACATTTCACATTGCAGAGTTGCAGGGTTCCAGTCTGACTTTGGCCTTCCTACGTGGAGCATGTTCTCCCCGTGCCAGTGTAGGTTTCCTCGGGTCCTCCGGGTTCTTCACACATTCCAAAAACAGCTCAATTTTCACGAGGTGTAAATGTGAACATGAATGGTTGTTTGTCTCTGTGTGTCCTGCGATTGGTTGGCAACCAGTTCGGGGTGTACCCTGCCTACTGCCCAAAGCTGAGATAGGCACAAGCACCCCAGCAAACCCTGTAAGGATAAGCGGATTTCAAATGGATGGATTTCAGAGAAAGTTCTTTCGACAAATAGAAACTGTGCAAATTTGGAAAACAACTTATAAAACTGTCTTTAAATCATCTTTAGCCAGAATTTAACTTGCTACATATGAGTGTGAAGGAGACAAATTCTCAAAATAAACAACAGAAAGAGGTTCCAGTGAAAGACCAGAAAACCTTCAAAAAGAAGCATGCAAACATTTGATGATGGGTCAAACTTTTTAAGTAATTTTTGCGGGGGTGTCAAGGTTGGAATGGCTGTCTCACATTAGCATTACTTAAATGGAAATAAGCAGACTGGTTGATGTTATTTATGTTGGCTTCAGAAGTGTGTGTTTTCTGGACTGACTTTCTGCTGCTCAAAGGTATTGACACTTAAGGTTCAACTTTACAGTATATTGGTGTTCGTCCTCTTTGAAAAGAGATGGCCATCTTCACTGGGGTGGGGGTGGTGAAGATGTCTTGCGCGTGAGTTTAATTAAAGTGAAGGAGAGTTGCGCAATGTCGTCTGCCTCACTCTCTCGTCCCAGCCCATCAGAATTCAGTGGCAGGACAGAGTCAAGACGACTGGGAATGGGTCGGGATGCAGTGGATGACCACAGTGTTCTACGTGTCTCACTGTGCCCTACTTGCGCTCCACAACGCTTTGCTGGGCCCACCTTCATGCCTGTTGAAGCAGTCTAGTGGTTTCCGCCACGCAATCTGCTGGGTCCAGGCTTTATATGCGTAGGTAGACAAGCCCTACAATATAACCTGTCTATGTGGCATCTCACATAGACAGGGAGACTCGTGGTGGCTGGGACGCCTAACCCCATTACACGCCTAACCCATCACAGATCAAACAGACCTGCCCACTGCACAGTATACTAACTACATAATGAATGCATGAATAAATCTAAGAATGGCAGTGATATGCGTGATCTGTGGGTAAATATGTACCGTAAGTAAGTTTGGTGTATTCTGTTGCCTGTCAATGAACGCTGAATATTGTCGCAGAACACTCGCTTCACCTCAATCTTGAGGCAATCAACACACAAATTTGCTCATTTTGTTATGAATAAAGCAGGTGCAGGGTGGACATGATCACTTACTGCAAAAGAAAACAGTGATGCCTTGTATTAAAGGCTCAAAGAAAACAAAAACTCATACTGATAATAAGAATAAGACAATGAATATATAACTTAAATGTATGTTGTGATTCAGGTCACGTAAACCACTGAGGTCTACTCATCACTTTCCGCCTATACTCATCAGCACTGCTTTACATATTCATCCTTTTAATTTTCAATGTAAAATATTTACAGAAACACTGTATGTAATCTCAAATGTGTCTACCATTTGTTTATTAAGAGCACACTTCACAAAGACTCGATCGATTGGACATAAGCAGCTTGATTGTTGACATCAATTCACACCCATTTATCTGCTATTTGGGAGGTGTTACAGTCCCTCAGTCCCTTTGCTGAGAGGTAGTGAAAGAGGCTTGAGGCAAATCTATTCACTTCTCAGATGCTGAGACCACTGAGACCAAAAAGATCCAGCTGGATGGAGCTTGATCCAAAACACATACGTATATATAAGCTCATAAAGCCTCCTCCACTCCTTCCAACTTTCCCTCTGAACTTTTGTCAGCCTCTTCACTCTTTTATTTTCCTCTGCTGTGCCATCTCTAACATCTTGATACCAATTGTCTTTCCATTCATCACTCACATCCATAAACATTTTTATTCCACCCTTTTGCCAGCCCATTTCTACACTGAATCCATTACACATACCCTAGCCACCCTTTATCTTCTTCCGACAATTGAATATACCCAGACAACCTTCCTGCCAGATATTCACAGACAGTTAGCTTCTCCATTCAAGTGCATCATATGCTCCCTGATCCCTTTTAAACCTCGGATTCCCCAGTCAGAGAAACACTTCCCAGTGGATGAAAAGACGAGGAGGAGGCTATTATGTGCTTATGTGTCTATGCATAGACCAAAATCGCATGAAATATCCATCCATTTTGTATACCACTCCCTCTGTTCGTGGTTGCAAGATAGCTGCAGTACCTACCCCAGGTAACTTTGGACAAAAGATGGACTATGCCCACAAGTCACCACGGGGAATTTATGGATGCTGACAACAATTGAAACTCACCCTGATACTGTCACTGTGAAAAATAGGAGGTGCGCCTATGACACCGGCATGGAATTCATGCGACAACTGTTGTTCAACAACGACAGTATTAGTGATGCTTGATATATGTATTTATTTTTTAAACCTAAAAGCCCAAATAGCTCTAACGGGCGATATTTCACTCTGGAAGAAAAGGGGCAAAACAACAGGGGATACAAAATAAACTGCTCCAGAGACAGACATGAATGACAGTGGACCCAAAGAAATATCGCCGCTGGCTTGTTTGGTTTCCCATAAATAGCTCAGTATCATCCAACTCTCTGGCTTAGGAAAGAAAGTCTGGGAAGGTAATGATGGTTCAAAAGAGGAGGAAATCCGCGGCAAATGTAACAACACACAAGAAATAAGGAGATGGGGAGCCACTAATCAACCCTCAGGCAAAATTGCTGACACAGTCAGGAGAAGGATGTCAGACTGCATTCTGTCTGCAGAAGGGGATGCAGGATCAAGTAGACGGCAATTACACTTCAATCCACAGACCCTTATCCGATTCCATTTTCTAGTTCCCCTTCTAATGTCCTCTCTTTGTTTACATCACCAGTCCGCACACCCCCACCTCTGCGCTCCCACCGCCAAACACTGTACTATCCGATATCAGCCTTTTTATTCTCCTTCGTATCTCCTGTTGTCCCAGAAGCTGATTGAGTGTCCCTCCTTGGACCGAACAGGCACAAAACACCGTTTTGACCTTGCAAGGTCATAGAGATCTCTTCTACCAGTTGAAATTGTAGACAATGCAAAAATGATTTTGGGTTCCTCTTTCTCCTTCTCTTTCTTGCATATCCTAATTCCCGCCAGCTGCCCAAATCAATGTGATTTAATTACAGGCATACAATTTACAAACCACACATACCATTACTGTTTTCTTGCTTGTGTGATATAGCTGAAATGCTGATGTGAAATAGGTCCTAGTAATACTTACGTAGGACAGAAGCAACCATTCAAATGTTAGCCCGTAAGGTTGTACTTACCATTTATTTGGGTGTTTTTTCCAGGTTCTCTTCCTTTGGGTAAACAGTTTTCCAAGTATACTCCGTTGTAGTAACAGCTGTTGCCATCGGCATGCTTTTGCGGCGGATGCCAGCACGAACACGGCATCTGCATAATGCCACATGGCCTGCTTGACGTGCTGGAGGCCAGACAGTCCTCCAGCCACTGGCAAAGCATCTGACAGGCTGCCATGCTCGGGTTACGTTTTCCAACAACCAGGTACTCGACTTTGAACTCGTCACTGTCACTTGTAGTGGCTGCATCTTTCTGATGAGGACCCTTTCTCATGTGAACAAACTGCTTGTCAGCCTCTAGGAAGGCCATTGGGGAGGAGGTGTCACATAGCCTCACAACTTCGTCAAAGCTGTCAATTCCTGGGTACGAGTGTGTGGTCTCCGAGAAAGAGTCGTACTGGAAGATACGAAGCTGTAACGGTATGCAGTCCTGAGTAGGTTTTGTTATCTTGATGAAGATGGTGTAGTGCTGTGGATCAGGATTCTGCAGAGTCCAGGAGCAAGGCACAGTAGGGAATACTGATGAAGACTGAAAGACGCCAAAAAAGCGGCTTTGTACCAATGTAGAACATGAGTTTGAGTCGGACCCTGAAGGGGAAGAGTGGCAACACGCCCCCATCAATAGCACAGGAAAGAAATACTGAATCACCATTCCAAGGGGGCAACTGGCCAATTGGGAAGCAATGTTCGTCATTGTTTAAGATAAACAAAATGATGCTGAAGATTGGACTCTGACTTTTTAGGAATTGTCAATCAAGGAGGCTTTAAGAGAGGCAAAAAATGGGACAGTAGTGCTCAAAGATCCATTAATTGGCAGATGGCTTCAATTGTTGACACAGGGTAGCTTCTCAGCAACCTGTGAAATAAAACACATGTGAATGAAACTTTGTACAGTAAAGTAGGTATCCTACTTTTTTTTCTATATTTACATTTATTAAGAATAAATATTGATAAAATGGCTTGAGATCTACTGACATCTCAGCAGAATCATTTGTATACATTATACTTATGAATTTGAATACTTTTGCTACATGCACCATTAATTTAATGATTTCGGCATTTTAACATATGATCACCTGTCATCTCCCGAATGTAGTGTTAAATGTATGTATTGTCCAATAAAAAAAAATAAACACATTAGTCAGATCGAACTGTAGTTGGTGCCGTCCCAAAAAAGGTTCCTCTCATTTAATTTAAATGAGTTTTTAACACAAACAAAACCAACATGTATCTATCTATCTATCTATCTATCTATCTATCTATCTATCTATCTATCTATCTATCTATCTATCTATCTATCTATCTATCAGTTTTTTTATGATTTTAAGAAGAGTCGTGGGACTAAAGAGTTTGTTGGTTCTCTTTATTTGTAAGTAGGTTTAAAGAGTTTGATGGTTCTCTTTATTTGTAAGTAGGTCCGTTGTCAGATCTCCCAGGCAGGTGACGCGCAGAGCTTGATCGTGGCGTGGAGTCGAGCAAGTCGTGCCGTGATGTCCGTCCGACGCCCGGCGTGACCCGGGCGCCTGTGCGGGGCTTTGCAAGTCTCTTTGAATGTGTGAGTCCGAGATGAGTCTGAGATGATTCTGCCCAATCTCTCTGTCCCGCGACAGCTCCTTTTATACCATTTTCAAGCGTGTGCTATGCGTCAGGGTGAGATCAAGGAATTGAAAGACATGAAAGGGTTGAAAAGCGCACTTCAAAATCATACACACGTGTGACGCCACAGGGCTCCCCTCCTGGATCCGAAGTCGGTGAATGCAATGAAGGAAAAAGAAATAAAAACAAAAGTCATTCTGCGACATGGTGAGGCCAGGCAAGATGACGGCGTCGGTGGGGAGGTTGCCGAGGAAGTTTCGGTGGTGCTTGAAGTTGTTGTACGGGAGCACGGCAAAGAGTGCTCTACGACTGCCAGTTTGAGTCGATCGATGGAAACTTTCCTCGAGGCCGTCGAGTCGATGCCGGAAGGTCTTCTCACCGTGAGTTGTTCGGCTGGGATCGGTCAAGTCGGAGAATCGATGAGGGATTGTGAGGACGAAGGTGCGTGGGGTTGGCCATGCTGCCGGGCACGGACAGGCCGGTCATCGGCGACGGTGGCGATGATCGCGCTGCCATGGCGCTCTGCAGGACGCTGAGGAAGCACGCTGACGTCGGCGGCCGTGTCGGCCATGAAGCGTCTTCCCGAAGTCCGATCGTGGACATAAGCGATGTCCGACGATGTCCGATCGTGGACATATACGATGTCCGATCGTGGACGTATTGCGTCGCCAGGCGAATTGGACGATGTTGGCCATTAGTGTGCGGCAGGTTTCACGGTGGGGTCGGGGCGCCCACGGATGGTGGCGGCCCATCGGGAGCTCGGCTCGAGGGGTCTTGCTGTGAAGATGACGGGTTCACGGGCGGCTGGGAAATCTGGTTCTTTCCATTTGGAGAGTTGATTGGAGGAGGGAGGGAAAAAAATGCTCCTGGCTAGCTCGCCAATAAAGAGTTTGATGGTTCTCTTTATTTGTAAGTAGGTTCGTTGTCAGATCTCCCAGGCAGGTGACGCGCAGAGCTTGATCGTGGCGTGGAGTCGAGCAAGTCGTGCCGCGATGTCCGTCCGACGCCCGGCGTGAGCCGGGCGCCTGTGCGGGGCTTTGCAAGTCTCTTTGAGTCTGTGAGTCCGAGATGAGTCTGAGATGATTCTGCCCCGTGGTTCGCCCAATCTCTCTGTCCCGCAACAGCTCCTTTTATACCATTTTCAAGCGTGTGCTATGCGTCAGGGTGAGACGCACATCAAGGAGATCAAGGAATTGAAAGACATGAAAGGGTTGAAAAGCGCACTTCAAAATCATACACACGTGTGACGCCACATGTTCGTTGTCAGATCTCCCAGGCAGGTGACGCGCAGAGCTTGATCGTGGCGTGGAGTCGAGCAAGTCGTGCTGTGAAACTCCGTGCGATGCTGAGCAGGTCTCTGTGAGCGGTGTGTCTGTCTGGGTCTGAGTCCGAGATGAGTCTGAGTCTCTCTGTCCCACGACAGCTGCTTTTATACCATTTTCAAGCGTGTGACATGCGTCAGGGTGAGACGCACATCAAGGAGATCAAGGAATTGAAAGACATTAAAGCGGCGGTGCGCACCGGTGACGCCACAGGGCTCCCCTCCTGGATCTGAAGTCGGGGAAGGCGACGCAGGAAAAAAACGAGCTGGATGCACTCAGAAGAGCCGGTAGGAGGTGAGACGTTCTGGGAAGTGCACACGTCTGCCGCTCCGGGTCGTTCGGCCACACGGAGAGGCCAGGCACGAAGAAGGTCGATCACCGGACATGAGGGGTGTTGTTGGTGGGGTGGCCGACGTCGGTGTTCGGGAGCACGGCAACGTGGGCTCTACGACTGCCGGTTTGAGTCGGTCGATGGAGACTGTATCCTCGCGGCCGTTGATTTGAATCCGGAACGTCTTCTCACCGCGGGAGAGGACGGGATACGGGCCATCGTAAGGGGGCTGGAGGGGCTTACGCACCCGATCACACCGCAGGAAGGCATGCGTACATGTGAGGAGTGCGGGATCCACGTGCGTCGGCTGGTACGATGTTCGTGGTGACTGGGGCCGCAGAGCCAGCGCAAACTGCCGGAGGCGGGTGAGCAGATCATTGACGTCAGCGGTCGCAGGGTCGGTCGGGTTGAGCGGCTCACCAGGCAGGCGTAAACTGGTGCCATATACCAGCTCCGCTGGAGTCGAGTTGATGTCGGGCTTTAGCGTGGAACGGATGCCCAGCAACACCAGAGGCAGGTTATCCACCCAGTGTTCGGCATTGTCGGCAGACATTAGGGAGGCCTTCGTCGATGCCGAGGGGATGGCGGAGAGGAGTGGCTTGTGGTCGGTAAAGATGATGACGCGTCCACCCTCGATGAAGTGCCGGAAGTGCTTCACGCTGAGGTAGACACCAAGAAGTTCCCGGCCAAAGGTGGAGTATCGGCGTTCGGCCGGCTGGAGGGCCTGGGAGAAGAAGGCGATGCTAATTGCAGCTAATTTTGGGCGGTACCATTGCCTTGTCTCACTATCTGTACCTATCTTTCTCTCATTCTTGAACTTCTTAGCCCCCTTTTAGGACCCTAGCACATCAAATACCAGTCCACTAAATCTTGCAGGAATAATAATTAAATTTTGAAATGGTGCTACACACGGGATGAAACATTGTCAGAGAAGCTGTAAACCAATTCACCAGGTTTTACATTTCATTAGGTCAAATGCCGGTAGAAATTAATAATTTATATCAAGTCCAGAAGGTCATTGACGTGATTTATAGATGTAGCCAATAGCAATTAGCGCTCGAAAGGTTGAATTGAGAGTGGTATTTAAATATTTATATATATATATACATATATACAGAGAGAGAGAGAGAGAGAGAGAGAGAGAGAGAGAGAGAGAGAGAGAGAGAGAGAGAGAGAGAGAGAGAGATAAACTCCTTATAGAGAGGGAGAGAGAGAGAGAGAGAGAGAGAGAGAGAGAGAGAGAGATAAACTCCTTATACAGTATATATGAACTCCTTATACAGTTATATAAACTGTATAAGAGGTTGACATGTTTCAAGCTTGAGTAGAAGATGCCATCCTGGAGTGGTCTTGTGTAGAATGGCATCCTGAAACAGCGGTGTGTAATTATTCCTTCCTTCTCGCCCATGGGTAGAATAGCAACCAATTAAGTGAACAAAGGTGTTGCCTTAGCCAGAAGCATAGCTGGGGCAATCTGTGTAAACATGCCAATCATGCATGCTCTGTGAGAAAATCCAACAATGGCCCAATCACAAACATCCAACTTTCCCTTCAACAGATATTCACACAAGGACAAAAACTGAAAGGGAGCACTGATGAGATAATGATAGTCACAAAGAGTATTACTTCTGACTAGCAATGGATGTTATTGTGTCTAAACTGAATCATTCGAATCGGTTCATGAAACGGATTTTGGGTAGAAATATTTGTGAAAGATAGAAAATACGTTTTCCAAATCCTATATAATATTCCTTCACTTTTCACAGGTGATAGGTTGCAAGTCATGCAAGTGAATTTCTGCAAGGTAAATGTTGACCTTTTTAAATATTTTAAAAATGTATATATGTACTGTATTTTATTCCAGGTTTAAGCCTCAATTGAACCATCATTTACACCCTATATAGTTTCCACCGTTCTAAACACTTGTTACCCTTAACAAATGTTCCATTTCAATTGCACCTCATAGAATAAATACTGATCTGCTCATTTTCAGCTAAGGGAAGGCTTGTCGTGGAATTGAGGAGGTTTTCTCAACAATGTCCTAGTTGAGCTCAGTATCTCATTTCTACTATAAACAGTGCAAACCACAGGTGTTTTCCATCTTTCATTGCTGCCGCCCACTTGATTCACAAGAATAACTCATCAGCAATATCTGAAGGAGCCTGATAGGGATCCCAATTATTTGAATCATGGGAGTTACAGGAAGGAAAGGTGGAAAAGTTTCAGGAAAATATTCCTACAGGAGCAAAGTTTAACCCCTGGCTTATTGGTGCACTACTTCCCCCTCCTGTGATGGACCATAATCACCACATCTGGAGAACTGTCCAGAAGTTATTCTCGATGACTTCACGAAACTCCTGAAGGAGACTGCCAAAGCCGCATTACACTTTTCCCGTGTAACTACTCAAAGAAAGTATGAGTGACATGGACATGAATGTACATCCTGACCCAGCCAATTTTATGTGCTGATGAAGTTATGTAGTCCAATGTTGTGTTTTCCTTAAAATGACATGAAGTTAAAGGTAATTAGCCTGGAGAAAACTCTCACAATAACTGGACTACAGATAATTATCTTTCTGATAAATCTGGTGCATGAATGCACACAATTGTCTAAGAGATTAAAAAAAATAGCCGATCCATTTTTCCATTGAAATTTTCTCAGATATAATTTTTTTTATAAAAGGCAGTATGAAGTGTTATGCCCTGGAAGCGTAATATCCTCCTGATATTCCTTCAGCAGTTGTTAATGATAACCCCCACATTGTTGAATAGAAATAAAATCACTCGAAATAATCCAGATTCAGAGCCTAGGGTTGCAACTGCAGTGGGTCATTTAATTCCTGCGATCGTCACTGCCACAAGTTATTTATGGTAGCTGCCACATTGCAGGCAGCGCACTTTGCTTCACAGGTACTTGGGTTTCCTCACACGTCTAAAAAACATGCATGTTTGGCTAATTGAAGACTTTATACTGCCTATGTTGAATGTGAGTGTGTTTTTGCTGTATGTGCCCTGTTATTAAATGGTCATCAGTCCAGCCAGTCTAGAAAATGCATAGTTGGATGCCCATATGCATAATTGTAATTTATTTCATTGAATAGTATTTGCCCCTTGATAATGAAACTAATTAGAATACTTCTAAACAATAGTCCTCCTTTCCAAGCCATTGACTGCATTCCTTGTTGATTCTCCTTTCAGAAAAAAAACATATTTGAAGTGCATCTGTTGTAGCTCTGCTAATAACTGTTTCAGCACCATCAAAGCCTGCAATGTCACACAAGTCAACAACATCAAACAGGTAGAGTTATCTCTCTGTCCTGATAAAATTGTTTACCATGGTAAATGTCAAAGCCTTTTTAATATATGGCATCAACTTTCATATCGTCTTCTCACAAGGTTACACACAGACACACACACACGCACACACACACGCACACACACAAACATACACACACAAACTTGCACCAAGGTCTGAAATTACTGCTTTTTTTTTGAGAAGCAATATTGATAATCAATTACTTCATTTGACAAGTAACTTTTTCATTTTGAAGAGCAACTTTTTACTGTTTAATCCTGGGGACCTGAAGCAACGGTTTTATCAAGAGATGAGCATTGACACAGGATACATCAAACGTCCCTCGATTTAAGATGCTTGGTCCTCAATGTGCATTTAAAGGACAACCGACACCATTTTTTTCTTTTCCTAACTGACATCAGAAAAACGTTTTATAACACCTAAAATACCCAAAACACGCAGGTTGATATTTTTTATCAAATTCAAAACACCAATAAAAATTACTTAAAGTGTCCAAAAACTGCCACAAAATGACCTCAGAACTGGGGATTTTCAGAAAGTCCCGCCCCCAGTTCGTGACGTCACGCCAGGACGTCTTGCCTTGCTTCAGAATCAAAACAATGGCCTCCCGGATTCGGAGAAGATGCTTTCTTGTGACTCATCCAGTTATGAATATGATTCAAATAGTTCTAGCATAAATGTTTGCAATCGATTAAAGAAGTCCTTCCGTATCAATTCGAGCCATCTAGACTCACATTTAGCGTCCCAGAAAATGCACAAGATGGCGCACAAGCTCTGTTGGAAATGGGGTGATTTGTCTGCTAAGAATTTGTGTCCACTTTTATGGTTTTGCCGCAATTGATAGTCTTGGTCCGACACAAACCGATTCACCATCACATTATTTATGTGTTTTTTCCTTCTGATTTTGCCATCACCACGATGTTTTCAGACCAAACAAAGTACCCAAAATGCATTGTGTGTCACTTTCTTGGTAAGGGTTGTTCCTGACGTGATGTCACGTCAGGCATTGCCAAATCGAAAACAAGACTTCCTGAATATTCAGCACAAGTCTTAATACGTAAAATATAGCTAGCTATATGCTGTGGAATCTTTGTAAAATGCCCTCAGTAGAAGTCATTTGAAGTAATTTTACAAATTATGGACACACCTTGTCCGGAAGTGTAGGTTGTCCTTTAAGACAATTGAAATGCTCCTCAATATGATGCCAAGGGAGCAACCTTCTGGTGATGTTCAGTGTTTTGAGGAGGAAGGAAGTAGTAACGTGACATTAAGAGACTTGAGATGAGCCCATAGGATTCAAAGGTACACAACTAATTAAGGAGCTAAGAGCTAGACACAGGAGTTCTTCTAAGTTAAGTTTTACATTTATATTTTTATTTGAGGGAGATAAAGTTAAATATGGGTGTTTGAAACAGACAGACAGACAGACAGACAGACAGACAGACAGACAGACAGACAGACAGACAGATAGATAGATAGATAGATAGATAGATAGATAGATAGATAGATAGATAGATTTTGAATACAGTGTATGTTTATTTTTATGCAATTATTTTGACAAAAAATATAGCAACAATATTCGTTTAGGTTATTGCGTTCATTTTTTTTTCGCGAACAAAACTGGTCTAGTTTGGGTCGTTCTACCTTCTTAGGATAATATATAATCTTAGTCGTGTTACTAGCATAATAATAAGAACAACCCGATAAAACACCATAATATAAATGCAATTGTGCTTCCATTCACAAGGATGCAAAAGTCGTAGTATCAGATTTCCACAAACAAGATGTTTTGAATTGTTACTAATGGGCTCATGACCGTGACAGACAGACTCAATTTTCCTTGAATATGGCTGTGATATTCGCAGTGCTCATCCCACAGTTAGAAAAGGATGTGTCATGATCTGGTTGGCGACCAACGGGGGTCGCTGTCGCCCCCGCCTACACCTCACAGGTGCTGGTCGTCCCGATCAGATTGGCGACCAGCGGGTAGCGACGTCAGCCCTGCCTGCAGCCTCGCAGGTGTTGGTCGTTTAATCATTGACATTTAAAAGAACACCCGGCACGACCATCCGGTGCCGGTTCATTGTTTGTTTGCTGCTTGGTTGCTGCATGCATTGTGTACGTGTTTGTTTGTTTTGCTACTTTGTATTTTTTCCATTCAGATGATTTTGATGTTTTACATTTTGTTCCTGCTGACTTTAATTGAATACAATTTGTCAAACAACCTCCTACTCACTCCTGCCTGCTTTTTGGGATCCGCACCCGCCATCACCACCTTGCAATCCGTGACAGAATGAACCGGCCGACTATCGGATCCCGCAGGTACATCGGACCCGTCTCATGTCCACCCTGTGCCTGGCAATGCTACGTCCACGTTAGCGCAAGCCTCGTCGCGTTTGAATCGCGTCACTCGACGAGCCGCAACGTCCTCGTAAACGTCCGGCCGAGACCTCCTTCCAGGTGGCCGTCCAGGGTGACACTGGGTGACTGGCATTGCACGCCCACGTCCAGCCACGCTGTCGTCGTGCATGACAAATTGAGTCTCATCCACGACGAGCCGTGCAACGTCCGCGTCAACGTCAGTCCGAGACCCCACTCACCGCTGGATCCCTGAGCGGCTCTGGACTGGTCTCGTTCCCCCGGAGCCGGGCAGTTCACGCCCACGTCGGCGTCCGGCCGAGACCTGGTCCCATACGGCCGTACGGGGTGCCATTCTACGCCTGGCAGTTCGACGTCCACGCAGAGCCATGCGCCGTCGCGTGAACGTGCGAGAGGGATCGCACTCACGCCCACGACGATCCGTGCCGCGTCTTCGTCCACCCCAGGCCGAGTCCCGTTCCCATCAGGCCGCCGCCCGTCGTGTGCTGGAGAGGCAGCGGTTGCCCTCTCCACCGACCGTTCCCTGGCGAGTGGACCTTTTTGGGAGACTGTTGGGACTTCTGGAAGCAGCCCCTTGAAGGGGGGGTACTGTCATGATCTGGTTGGCGACCAACGGGGGGCGCTGTCGCCCCCGCCTACACCTCACAGGTGCTGGTCGTCCCGATCAGATTGGCGACCAGCGGGTAGCGACGTCAGCCCTGCCTGCAGCCTCGCAGGTGTTGGTCGTTTAATCATTGACATTTAAAAGAACACCCGGCACGACCATCCGGTGCCGGTTCATTGTTTGTTTGCTGCTTGGTTGCTGCATGCATCGTGTACGTGTTTGTTTAACCTTGGCGGACTTTTACTTTTGGTCTTCTTTTGCTACTTTGTATTTTTTCCATTCAGATGATTTTGATGTTTTACATTTTGTTCCTGCTGACTTTAATTGAATACAATTTGTCAAACAACCTCCTACTCACTCCTGCCTGCTTTTTGGGATCCGCACCCGCCATCACCACCTTGCAATCCGTGACAGGATGAGCAATATTTGTTGCTGTGAAATATAAATTTCTCCACTGCGAGACTAATAAAGGCATATCCAATCCAAACAATCCAATCCAAAGATTGTCGAGCTTTGATGCATGTGCCTTGTGGGCATGCTTGGGTGTTATCTCTTTTCCCTTATACCAGAACTCTCAGTGGGGATGTTACTGATGGCAACTATGGTCCTTTTTTCCACCACACCGCCATAAGTCTGAGTATAATGGCTGCTTTGTTCTAGCCGTAATCACATTAATATGAAAGGCAATTGCTCTGGATACCAAATCAAATCAAGTTAGATCATATTCTGATTAAATGACTTAATTCGAAAAGCTATGCATCTCCACTGCTGAAATGGATTAAAATTACGATGAAACTCATCGCATTAATTTGTAATTCCAGTAGACACAGTACAATGGATATTTTTTATCGTTTTTTTTCCGAAAATGTGAATATGGTAGCCTTTACTGAACTGAACTTTTCCATTTATATAAACGTCGGGAATTGCCAGTTATCCAGGTGCGTCATTTTGTTTGCATTTTACACAGTATGTTTCATAAAAGCTCTAATTTGTTTATCTGCGATGGACAATATAGCCTACCAGATATCCTTTGTTGAAAAGTGTCACCCATCTACTTTGATAATTTGATTGTACAGTAATTGAGTTAAATATCTCATGCATTCATTTGTACGTAATTATCATCTGTTCTGCTGACGGTTTTATGTCCTGCTCTTCTGTGATTCCCATGAAATGTGTACCATGCAGATCAGTTTGTCAGGTGTTCTGTTACAGGTTTCAAATTGAATGTAAAGCTGGATTGACAGAAACTGCATCCGTCTTTTTTTGCAGCTGCTGGCTTCCCTAAAACCATTGGAGTGAAATACTGTGCATTTTGTTCGGAAAATGTGTGCATGCCCCCAAAAAAAGAACAATACCATATATAAAAAAAAACATCCTCGTCTCACCCCCATGGGGTGTACCCCATTTTAGCTCGGGTCCTCTACCAGAGGCCAGGAAGATTGAGGGTTCTGCGCAGTATCCGTGCTGTTCCCAGCACTGCGTTTTTCTGCACAGAGATATCCGATGTTGATTTTTTATATATATATATATATATATTTGATTGGTTATTTGATTAGTTGATTGGTTATTTTTATGCAACACAGGTTATCGACTATGTCATCTCATCTCATCTCATTTTCCGTACCGTTTATTCCTCATTAGGGTCGCGGGGGATGCTGGAGCCTATCTCAGCTGTCTTCGGGCACGAGGCGGGGGACACCCTGAATTGGTTGCCAGCCAGGGCACACAAAGACATACAACAGTCACTCTCACGCTCACACCTAGGGACAATTTGGAGTGGCCAATCTGCCTGCCATGCATGTTTTTGGAGTGTGGGAGGAAACCGGAGGGCCCGGAGAAAACCCACGCGGGTCCGGGGAGAACATGCAAGCTCCACACAGGGAGGCCGGACCGGGACACGAACCGGCGACCTCTGCACTGTGAAGCCGGTGTGCTAACCACTCGACTACCGGGCCGCCCCCCGACTATGTCATAATTAACTCAATTTATTACAATCGGAAATAAGATATTACAACAAACACAACCCCATTCAGTCTGAAGTTGTTATGTGTTGCTCTTGTGTACAGAATTGTTGAGCCTGAAAGCTAATCGATTGATAGCCATGTCATATATGTACAGCATATCTATATTAAAAACTTGATTTGTCAGCTTGACAAATCTAGCCAATTAGAGACTGTCGGGACAGAAGGCGCGACCAAGTACTAGTCTGTCAATCTGCATATTTGCAGACCGTTATTACAGCCACCAATAATTTTGCTAGCTAGGTTATTTAACTTCAATTCGCAATCAATGCTAAACATGAGAAATTGTACAGCACTCAAGACAAATTAAGGGTAACCATACATACAGTAATGGTGATTTTCCATGCGAACGGCTCCATCCGTGGGCCTGGGAAACTATTGCATTCAAACTGTGCCATCAGGCAAATTGATCACTTGTGCTCTCTATTCTATTTGATTGTATATTTCAAAAAAATCAACACCAAACAGGTAACATTCCGTCGATGGCAAGTGAGGAGGCTATGCTGGCTGGCTAGTTTGACTGACATGTATACTGTACAGTGCATTTTAACTGATGTGATGCCAAAGTGTCACATATCCATCGGCAGAAAAGATTATCATTGGGTTGATGGAATGATCCGAAGAAAGGCCGACATATTGCGTCTCAGGCAATAACACTACAAGCTAAGGGGTGGAATTCAAATCATTTTACCTTGTTGGAGAAAGGAAGAGAAATGGCTTCGGGGTATTGCTCAAGGAAGAGTTTGGTAAGAGCGTGCCAGGGGCGAAAAGAGCATCTGATCGAGTGATGAGGCTCAAGTCTGGAATTGACAGCTTAATGTCTAATGTTCTAAATGCTTCTGCCCCACAGCTAAGATGTGAACAAGAAGAGCAATGAAAATTCTGGATGGGTAGATACAAAGTCATTCTGCACGTCACAGACAGAGAATGTCGTGATTGGGGCATGTTGATGAAGAAAACAGCGGTGACAAAGGGCTGCTTTGGTGTCCAGGACAGCACGAAAGGACAGATGCTGGTAGACTTTGCCAAAAGGCTGAAAATGGCTGAAGTGAATATTTTCTTCCAGATGGCACAGCAATTTAGGGTGACCTACAAGGGTGGAGGTAGAAGCACACAGTTCGACTATATCACTTGAAGGCAATGTAATCTCAAGCAAATCATCGATTGCAGTACAAAAGATTTGCAATCATTCATATCAAACCTCAATTGTGTACCAACCTTCGGCAAACCGGATTGAAAAGACCAAACGGTACGGATCTGGTCCACGGGGCGTAGTTTCCCCACCTTTGTTCTAAATTGTCCCGGGTGTGAATGTAAGCACGGATGTTTTTTTGTCTATGTGTGTTCTGTGATTGGCTGGCGACGGGCGCATTGTGTCTATTGCTGACTGCCCAAAGTCTGCTAGGATACCACCCAGCACCCTCCACGACCCTTACAAGGATGAAGTGGATCAGAAAAAGGATGGGTGGGTGGATAGTTATAAACAATGAAAAGATACCTGAGGAAAAGAGGAAGTGTTGTTTTTATATATAAGGGAGACACACAAAATCATGGGAACACTAAAAGAACAAAGATTAAGTTAATGAAGTAAGTTATGGGACAGAATAGAAGAGATTAGACTCAAGACTGAAGTGAGCACCGTATTTGTGTTGTCTGTGTGGTTCCCTAGGAACAGTATCACAGATACATTTTTTTTTCTTGAGTGTGTTGATAGAGAAGTAAAGGAAGGGTCAAGGAGGATCTTTTTATCAATTTAGCGGCTGGTGTTCCAGCATCAGTTCTTGAGAACAAGGAAGTACTGACTTTTTGATCATTATTCAGCCGGTGTTCGTGCGTGTTCATGCTGAAGGGGTCCATTGAGATAGACTATCCGCCTTTCCTGTCATTGCCATGCAAAGGGGGACCGGCTTCCTACACTCGGTCTTGACGGCTAAAATATTTTCCACTATTTAGTGTAGACATCCAGACAGACCGAGACCTCCCCAGCACAGCAGTTTCAACTATTTCCATTCAATGAAAACATCCGATTTTCTTATCTCCTCTTCCCGCTGAACCTCTTTGTGAGCATTCTGACAGTGTTGGCTTGGAACACTGGTGATGTCGATAAAAGTCACTTTGAGTGACATATTTTAATCCTTTCCCATTGTAATGATATTTGCTCTCCCCTCTGTGTGCCATCCACTATCAAAATGTCACAGGCAGATTTACAAGTGCATCAGCTGCCAAACAAAGCTTATTTTAGTCGAGGCTTCAAGGCAAGGGGAAATCCATATGCACTACAAATCAATGGGGGAAATTTATGGCTGCCACCTGGGGTTTGAAGATTGCAAGTGACTTGTATTCCCACAAAAGACTCAATGGTTTGATTGATTTCATCTGCATCACTTCAGTTTATCTTTGTAATTTGTGCAAAATGCTATGTCAATGCCTTCTGGACATTTTGTCAAGGCCACACATGACATGTCCTTTGTTTCCTTACTTTTACAAATATTACCTCTCACCTGATGCCTCTGCCCCTCCATCTGTTTTAATATACAAAATATATTCAGGGCATATGTGTATATGTATGAACTACAGAGAATTGTCAAGCAATATGAAGTGTTCAATAGTGCATTAATCGTGATAAACATCAGCATAGTCTATGTGACGAAGACAGTGAGAGAGCTACACGATGAATAATGGCACAACAAAGATGTGCAAAAGGGCACAGTGCCACTGCGAACGTCAGACGTGCTTTGATTTTCACATGTTGCCTGCTGTGTTTCTCACAGTGACAGTATCACGGGAGCAGAGAGCTGGCACCTAGAAAAAGGTGATGCGGTAATTCTGCTAACAGAGGAGGCATAGATCTCTTGTTATTTTGATTGGATTTGCCAAGATTTTTGATGGACAACCAAAGTCTTCTGAATATATGCCAAACACAAATGTGCAGAGAGTTAACACATTAGTGCTGCAAGTGACAGATGGAATCAGAAAAAAATAAAAGCAGTCGACAGTCTTGCTTGTGAGCTCAATGACCTGCATTAGAAACTGTGGAATTTCTATGATGCCGTTCCTAGAGGCAGCACTTCGAAATGAATGATGGGAGCAGAATTCTGATTCGGAGGCTATTAGCTGTTTATTTTTTTGTTTGTTTGTCTTTTATTTTATTTTGGTGTTTTGTTTTTGTTTTTGTTAAAGCTGCATGTGATCGGTCAAGATGTGTGGCATTATCTACACTATGCAGAGAAGCGACAAATGAGGTTAGAGGCACTCAAAATTGAGGAGCTAATTGGGAGCGGAAAAAGTCAAGACTTAAAAACCTCTTTCAAGGTGAAAGCTACACACATGGTGAGCAAACAGACTGGAGCAATACTGAATTGGCAAACTACACACTGAAGTAAAATATGGTCGAAAAAAAAATGTCTATTAAAAGACTATAGCTAGTTTGAGGGAAGAGTGTAGACAATACTGTACACAAAAGTATATTTATTTCTGATTGTGTAATTTACATGTATTTTTTGTAGCAGCTTGAGTATGGAAATTAATAAAGCCATGCAATAATTGACATAGTCGCTATCAAGTATCTTTTAAAATCATGAAGTAATCAAGAACCACCTACACAGTTTATAGGCGCAGATGCGGCTCCCATGCAATTATTGACCAACAATTAATTAATTATAAACAATAAATTGGTTTAGCTTTTTGCATGATCATGATGATTGTAATTATGAACAATTCACAACATGCCTGACTGAAAGCATTGGTCACTCTTGAAGAGTATTTTACAATACCAGTGAAAATTATACATTGGGTTGTGTTGACAAACAGATCCACAGTATGTATTGCTAAAATGGTGACGCCCTCACTCAAAATTTCCATTGACCATACTTGCAATTAAAGTACTGCTAGGTGGATGGAATTAAATGTTTCTTTTGAGGTTCATCTTTGTCTCTGCAGTAGCTATCTAGTTACTCAATTCAAATGCCTGTGGGGCGATTCCTCAACGTTAAAGTGAAAAAAACATGACATGCCTTTAAGGCACAATTACCCAATGCCAGCCACTATTACGGTGAAGCCGCAACAATCACCCATGCTCCCTCAGAGTAAATAATCAATGATACACCGCTGTCCAGATAGGGCAAACAGCCGTGTCCTCATCAAATCCCCCCATACTCTATGAAGGTTTGTTTTACCGGAGCATATGCTTGAAACATTTTACCTTTCTAGCTCCACCAATCTGCGAATATGTAGGCGTCCAGACAACAAATTCATTCAAATTTGCTTGCCATTGTTTTCAAGATATAGAGCATAGTGTCAAAGTCAAGGCCCGGGGGCCAAATCCATGATGCTTGCTAAAATCTTAACCAAAATGTCATATTTTTGGATGTAAACCACAATAATTTCAGATTTGAAAACTAGTTATGGTGAGATCTCAACTTACGAACACCTTATCTTATGAACTTTTCATCTTACGAACGTCAAATTTATTCAAATTAAACCTTATAATAAGCACTATTTTCATAATAGACACCCACCACGGCTGGTCCATCAAGCACACGACCTTCGGATCTGGCGGAGTGATCTTCGGCGGAAGCACACGTATTTTATGCTATATCTACAATGAGGCCCGCGGCAAAAATGACTTTGACACCCCTGACATAGAGTAAGTATATCTAATTTACGACAGATTCTTTTCTTACATACAATGGTTTTTTTAGGTGTTCAAATTACCTTACATGTTTCGGTGTATAATTATGCGGTAACTGAACACCTACAAAAGCCACTGTCTGTAAGAAAAGAATTTGTTGTAAATTAGATAACAAGTAGACAGTATGACCTTAACACAACTATACAGAGTATTTCATTTCTGATCTCGACTTAACTTCTGAGTGTGTCAAGTTACACATTCTTCGAGTCATGTCAATTAGTTTGGTTTTTCTTTTATGTTGAGAGCAAACACCTGAGATATTGGTAAGCTTCAGATATGCAGAGGCGGCAGTGAATGAAAAAAGGGGGGGGGGGGAATTAAGGTTCTCTAATGCCATGGCCACCCCCTCACTGCTGCGTTCTTGACCAATCACGTGGCTTTAACCAAAGACTGGGGGTGGGGAATAGAGGACAAAAACAGTGGCCACCATTTTCTTGTTCGGAGAACGGGCTCGTTCGCGAACGACACATCACTCATTGTGGCAGCTCCGTGTGTATCCCGAAAAATAGTTCTTATGCCAAGGTAACATTTTCATAAATGTAACATTCGGAACCGAAAAGTTCGTAAAACAAGGGGTTCATAAACCAAGGCATCACTTTATTGGGTAACCCCAGCCTCTACTATAGTGCCTTGTAATGTGATGTGCCTTATATTTGGAAAACGTTTATGTATTTATTATACAGTATTAGGAATTGTTTTTTATTCATTGAAGGTGCGCCTTATAGTCCGGTGCGCCTTGTATATGGAAAAAAAAATTGAAAATACACCAATAATTGAGGGTGCGCCTTATACTCAGGTGCACCTTACACACCGGAAAATTCTCTCAGATGAAAGCACCTTTCATGGTTTCATTGGTTCATTAATTCCATTCACATTGCATCCTCTTACTCTTGACTGTCTCTCCCCCTCATCAATTGTCGTCGGCATAGCCACCAATCACCTTCCAGTCCTGCGTCTTGTTGCAGTCTCGTCTGTCATAACATGATGAAATGTAGCACTCCTACTCGCTTTGCCTATTCTCTTCCATGCAGCCTAAAAGAAATTGCCACAAAACCAAAAACGCATCTCATCCCCTTAACTGTCCCACAATTGAACTCCTGCAAGTGATGCTAGTCCCCCTCTCCAGAAGTCCAAACACACCAATCCACCAATTCTTAATCCCGCTCAGTCTCTGTTTCATGTAGCACTCAACAGTTGTATAATGAACCATATACCACATACTGAAGTAACTTGTCAGGTGTAAGGGAAGAGAGCTTGCTGGTCAGAAATGAAATAATTTGGCATCACATCGAAATTAATACGTTTCTCCAGCTGTATTTTTGCATCATATGATTTGACAATTCCCATCTTGCCCAACAGAGAATGTACTTCCTGAAGCTGCTAAAGAAGCATGGCCTGCCACAGGAGGTGCTGCAACATTTCTACACGGCTGTCATCGAATCCATCCTGTGTTCTTCCATCACCGTTTGGTTCGGGGCCGCCACAAAAATGGACACAATCCGACTTCAACGGACAGGTAGGACGGCGGAAAAAAATCATTGGCACCGCCCTACCCACTCTCGAGGACTTTCATACTGCAAGAATCCAAACTAGGGCATGGAAAATCCTACTGGACCCTCCACAACAAGCCCAACACCTTTTCCAGCTACTCCCCTCAAGCAGGCGCTATCGATCCATGCGCACCAAATCCAGCAGACATTTAAACAGCTTCTTCCCCCAAGCCATTAACTATTTGAACAGTAGCCCAAATGGAACTGTATAGTGCCTCTTTGCAATGTTTTGATGATGATACTAGTGCAGCGTGTTCTACCGGAAACAAATTCCTTGTGTGTTCTACATACTTGGCAATAAAGATTATTCTGATTCTGACATGACCGAATACATGAATGTATCTCAGATAACCACAGGACAAAAAAAAAAATAAAAAAATACACAGACGTACAGAATATTAAAAAATACTGGTACTTGTCCAAGTCTTGCATCATGCAAAGCCCCACTGATCAACTAGGGAAGCAATTGCAATTAAAATGTGTCGAACTTCAGGCCACAGAAAAAAATCAGCCCTGCTTCCATACCGAAAAATTCAACAAGCAATAATTATGCAAGGCAACCTTATGTATACAAGTTGACCTTCTGGAAAAGCCGCTTTTCAAAGTCGCCCGTACAACCCTCTTGGATAAGTCCAGCATCACCGCGAGACATGTGGAAAAAATGGTCCAATTGATCAAGTGTTCTAATATGGTGAACTGCTCCTCTCAGCATCAGTTGGAAATCCCTAAGTGCAGTTGGGAATTTTTGTTGTTTCACTTTTGTGTCTTTTTTCTTTGAAGCTGCTCACATCCATGTACGATTAGCATGTGATTGATTCATCATTCTAATTTGCTGTTATAGTTTTGGCTGATGAGAAGCGGCAGTCCCATTCGTGTTTTTTTTGGTCATTTTTTTAATCAAGATTTGTGTCTTTTCTAGGGTATCAAAATCAGGTCCTGGAAGGCCGCTGTCCTCCAGGTTTTTCAAGTTTCGTAATTTAAATGGTCAGATCATCAGCAAGCTCTGCGGACGGCTGACATTGAACCTGCTCCTTTGAACCAGGTGTGTTGCAACAGTGAGACTTGAAAAACATGCACGATGGAGGCCCTCCAGGAACTGAATTTGACATCTCTGGGTAAGTGGGACAGCACTCGATCCAACAACTTTTAATGTGAGTTGGTCGAGTATTAGCCACCCGTACTTTGCTTTTGGTTGGCGTCTCTATTCCTTTCTAGTTGGAACTGTGTAACATTTGATCTCATTCCTTTTACCCACATCATGAGCAAGTACCAATGCCCGACAGGAATTTTTAGACAGCAAATGCCAATGTACTGTGGATTTAAGTAGGGTTGTATGAAAAAAAGAAGGTCAGGAGGCTCAGCCTGATGTCAAAAGGGTTGCAGCCCCGAGTTTTCTAATGCTGCATACAAACAGCGGCACAGCACTGCAAACTCTTACACACTTGCAAATATTAAACTCCTTGTGAAGAAAAAATATGCTTGCAGTCTTTTCTGGATTTATTTTGTCAACACGCCCAAAAGGTAGGATGCACCCAATAGACACAAGATAAATGTCTGTCTACAAGCCATGCTCTACAGCTTCCCGCTGCGAATTTAAAAGCTCTAAGCATTCCAGACGGGTGTGCTGATATCTAAAGAGCTGCAGGTTAATTTGTAACACATTTAAAATGTGTAAATTATTTTGTGATGGGAGTTTTTGTTCCTGATCTGTTCCGCTCAATAAGGGAGTGTTTATATCACAAACAGCACACATTCACGCTTTTGCATTGCATCAGTAGCTGCAATGACACGGCACAACAAACCCAAATGCAACAAAAGAAGAAAATGTTCAGTGGTGTATGATGTTCATTTGTTCGAAATTCTTCAAAAATGTTTGGTATGTATATGTGATCCAAAGTATTCAAATCAGTATCTTTAAAATTTTCACGAAAACTACATTTAAAATGACTTTAAAATTGTTTAGCTGTGTACCATAGTTCTGCTGGATTTGGTTTTCTTAAATGTTTACCCTAAATTGTTAAATATGCAGCTGTAGTCCCCATTTCATTTTTTTTTGGTATAATGCATTCACTCAAGACTGTCGGGGTTTCCCAAATAGATGAGAATTTTTTGACATAAATACTGAACATGTTTAAACTTAACAGTTTAACATACTGTATTTCATGATGGATGCCGTGGGTAAAATTACATAATTAAAAATCAAAGTATCATGATCTTAGATCGTAGACACTACACAATAGTGTGTACCCAGTTATGGAGACAAATGTGCTGCTGTTAAAGTGTTAGCGAAGGACGGTGGCAGAAAGTATCATAGCAAGAGGTTTCATCCTGACATATGGCTATGCGCGGTATGGCACGATAGGAAAAGAGCCACGGAAGACAGTAAAAGGCATGAACAGATTAACAGAGGTGGGCCAGAATGTTCCAGTTTAGAAGAAGAAAGAAAAAGACATTTGAGAAATAATCACATGAGAGGATGGAGACAGCTGGTGCAAGTGGGCCCGAATTGACTGAGTTGAACAGAACTGAGAAGATAAGAAGAAAGTGGAGAAATGTAAAACAGTGTCAAACTGAGATAAAAGGGGAGAGATTATGACGGGACGAGGATGAAAGAGCGAGCAAGATTAAATTGCAAGGAAAGGGTCAGATTTAAAGACGTGCAGGTCTGAAAAATAGGTAGGGTATTATAGCAAAATGAAATTACACTATTTTTCCATATGGTCTATTATAAAACAAAGTATAATTTGCCTAAAAGTGCTGCCTTTTCTCATGACATTTTTTACACCTGCTAAATCCAAACACACATAGACATGTATATATTCTTATATATGTAGTCTACAATTGACTGGCCATTGCCCAAAGACAGCTATATATACACACAGTATATATATACACACAGTATATATATATATACACGTATATATACAGTATATATATATACACAGTATATATACGGATATATACAGTATATATAGACAATGTATATATACGGATATACATAGTATATATACAGATATATAATATATATACAGATATATAATATATATACAGATATATATATATGTGATATCATGAGAGGCTTGCTCTCAGCGGGACGGGACAAGAAGTGCAATGGACGACAGGTTTGGATGCAAAGAAAATTGTTTTAATCAAGGGTTCCAGGGGGAATTCACAAGCAACAAAGGTTTGAATAGTGTCTCTTCCAATACTTATCAAAATTAAGTCTCTTCTGATGCTTAAATCCAAATAAAGTCTCTTCTGCTACTTAAATCCAAATAAAGTCTCTTCTGCTACTTAAATCCAAATAAAGTCTCTTCTGAGGTAAAACTGAAGACGGAGTTCTTTACAAGAGTCTCTAGGCCTCACCCCTCTTGACGTCCTCGTCATGTAGCCTAGCCACCTTAGCTAGGTTCAAATCCAGTGTCCAGTCGTGGGGTCCCAACTGGCAATGAGTTCCACGCAGCAATCAACTTCTCCACAGAGCACAGCAATCGAGCTTGTCTTTCCCCAAGCTGCACACTCAGAGGCTCTCTGCCTTAAGAGCCCTGCTTTCCAATCAAGCCCTGATCAGCTGCAGGTGTGTGGGTTTAATTGCTGCCTTCCACCAGGTGGGGCCAAGACTCTCTCTGGGTGGAGCCATCTTAGGGGGATGTATTTGCCCTCCAGGACACAGCATCTCGTGACATCACATATATATATATATATATATATATATATATATATATATATATACTGTATATATGTATAACTGGATGAATAATGTTATTCACGTAGTATGGGCAAATTGCACTGTAACACTGCAACCATCAAAAGCTCGTTTAGTTAATAACGGTGCTCTCCTTAACGTCTCCAACATAGTTATAAAATAAAGTAAAACATTGTTGGCAGCAATCATTTCTGCTTAATGTGAATCAACGTCCATTGTGTGTGTGTATGTGTGTGTGTGTGTGTGTACTAAAGGTCGCTCTTTTCCCGAGTTTTGTAATGTTTCGACATTGTGGGGACGCTTTAGACATGCATGGGGACTTAGTCTCATTCATAAAATTCACAATAGGGTGCGAGCTCCATTTTCTTCATGCAGTCCAATGCAATGCATTTATTGCAAAAGTGATAGACCGGTAAAAATAAAAGGCCACTCAAAAAATGTGCGGTTTATCTCTATTGGGAACATCTGAGGGGTGAGGAAACACATCCGTATCTGGTGAGACCACTATTTGCCTGCAGATGTGTTACACCTGCAGTGTAACACATCTCCTTTGCCACGAGTTGATCACTTGAGCCATTCATCCACAACCACCGCCACATGCCGCAGCCTGACTACGCACGGCCCTATGTTGCAAGCATGTATCTGTTCACAATTCCTGTGAAATGAAACCCGCAGCTCTCAGAGTGGACTCTTATTATTGCCACCCTCAAGCGCAATTGTACAACGAATGTGTTGCACAGAATGAGGCAAATGGCCATCAAAACAGATACTGTGTGGTTCACCTCCCACAACAGGAAAACTACATTTTATAGCGGCCCTTCAACACGGGCAGCCTAAGGCACACCTGTGCAAAAATCATGCAGTCTAATCAGCAACTTGCACAGATGAAATGGATGGATTATCCTTGCAAAATAAAAGTGCTCACCATGACAGGCTTGGACCAGAGAGCAGAACGGGCCAGTTTGTGTACGTAGAAAGGGTCTTTGATCTTGGAAATCAGAAAAAAAGTATTTTTGTTGCTCATTTATATGGAGAACAGGAAATATACTTGGACACTCGACACACAAATTTGCCCATATGCTTTTTTTTGGGGGGTGGGGGAGGGGTGGTGTTGATTAAGCGTTTTTTGGTATGTAATGTATATTGATGCTTTCTATGCCTCCATCAGGCAGATATCGGATTGTGTTTCTTTTTGCATCACATGCTCAGTAAAAACAGTAAAAAAAATTCTGAAAGCCTCACTGACAGCAATGAACACACACTATTAGAGCGACAGTGACAATTTTAATGTATATAATTGTACTGGTAATCACTCAACAATCCATACAATCAGAAGAATTTTCAGGTTTTCTGAACATGATTCAGTTTAAATACAATTTATTGGACAGTATGAAGCAACAGTTATGATTTGTTTTGTTTTGTTTTTAGTGTGTTCCTATCTCATGTCAATAACTCACCCCTCTAATGCGAGGTGAGCTTCGACTGGGCTTGTTACCATGACAATGAGGTGAAGCAGTTTTGGACCCCTATCTTGAATTTTACTTGGAAACTAAAAGAAGTGTAAAGCTCCAGAAAACAGTAAAATGTTGTTTACATTTGGAAATGGTACTTCAGCACTGAGCTGCAAAATTACACTGAAACGATCACTGCTGCTTCATTTTTGTAAATGCAGAGAAGAGAGCACACGCGGGTGAAAAACTACGCGTTTATTTGACTGTGTGCTCACTTTAATAAAACTGGCACATTGCATTCTCCAATGCGTTCGTCACTATCCGTAATGTATATCAATAATGTCGATTTGAGTATGGTTTGACGAGTACCATGAGAACTGATCAGATTCTTCCGGTTTTTATATGTTAACTCCTCAAATGGCAACAGTGCAACACAAAAGTTAGTATTGTGAATTTTATAGATGTAAATCAACTCTAAAGAGTAGTAGTTTGTCAACTGGGCAATGATTTGTTTAGTACCGCTTTCAAGCTTTCAATTAAGTCCATTATTCCGGGAGGCTGTGATTTTGGAAGGAATCTGGTGAATTGTGTAGCAGTTTCTCAAAGACAATACGATGTATTTATCTCAACTGTAAGGTTGATAAACCATTTGGAAGAGTCATTTTGTTGATAAGATTGGCCTTAAAAGGTTTTTGAATTTGAAGGTATTTGTGTTGGCATTGCTGACAGAGAATTTCAAATCTTTCTAAGTGCTATACACAAAGTCATATAATGTCCTTCTCGGAGGGGGCATAATAGCATGGTCTGTCTGTCGTATTTACAGTTTCTTTTCACAATGCCTTCTCTCCGTCTTCTGTCATCCTGCTCACTGTCTCCTTATCACCTATCTGTACATCTCTTGGTCAATGACTCCCGTTGTACTTCCACCTCAGTGTCTCCCTCTCCTACACTCCAGTGCCACAAATTCAAATATGAGGTTTCTTCAAGCACTGCAGCCCTGTTTTGAGGGGAGTGATCACAGAATGAGCAGATGAAGACGAGGTGGGGCAGTTGCTTATATTTGTATTTGAAAGGCAACAGTAGAACAGACAAAGGAAGGAAGATCTAGGTTTAAAAAATAAATAAATAAAATGCATGAATGATTTTGTAGTAGCCTGTGTCGTATTGCTTGGCTTGAGTGATTTTTGTCACTTGACAAGCCAACTGTGCCATTCACAGACACAACCGCCTTTTCCTGTGATATACATTGGTCAATTATTGTTCTCTGTGGCCACATGACTTCACGTGCCATCCACAACCTTCAAAAGATGGGGAAAATATCAAATTGTATAACTCACAATTCCCCTCAATTTTATATTTAGTGTGACAACTATTTTTACCATAGCGCTAAATAGATAAAGTAAATCGTGCATTAATGCTGCAAAGTGTCAAGTGTCAATATGAACAAATATGTAAAACATTCTCACCAGATAGTTTGTCAAAAATGGAAAATATACACACTGTCCCCATTGATCAATGCTCTCACCATATATGACACATTTGATCATGAGCGTGGTTTGGAGTATTTTGAAGTTTGTAGCCTTTTATTGTTGAGCTTTCATTCTTTCAGATAGTTTGCTTTCAGTTGTTCATTTGTGTTTTATATATATATATATATAATGTTACAGCAAGTCTTGTAAAAAGATTAGTTAAAAAAATTGAAGCCTAATGTGGAATATGGAAAATGAAAAATATCAGCCAAGAATAACATCAAACAGGAATAACACATTTACAAGCATTTGCTATGCTGGTATGTTTATTGAATAATAATAGCCCAAAACAGAATAATTTTGCAATTTTCAAAAATAATTTCTTCAAACGCATAGTTTAGGTTTCCAGCTATATAAATGTTAGGCAACGAAATATGCACAACTTCAACATGGCTTTGTTGTGTTCAATCACCAAAATATGGCTTTCAAGACAAGGAAAATTAAGGTTGGGTGTTTGGAAAGTCCACAAAATGTTTTTCAAGTGTAATTGTCATATACACTTCTAGGGAAACCACATAAATTTCCTTCAAAGCAAATACAACAACAAAACTAAAGTTCATGAGTATAAATGTATTTAAACAAATATGCAAATCAATTAATAAAGCATATTTTCTTAAAATTATCGATGGACAATTAATACCCCTCGAAAGTTCTTGACTTAACTCTGCAGGATTATGTCACAATTAAATTAATATCAAATGTTTATTATATTGCAACAACGTAAATTCTATGTGACAGGAAAACAACACTCGATAAACGGGCGCCTTTATCTTGGACCGCAGAGTGCGAATGCCCAAAGCGGCACCTACGGCACATTCTGTTTCAGTGTGCGTGGTTTTAGCAAGCGAAACTCCTTCACTGTAAATCAGCGGATATCGCACCTTGACAAGTGTGTAAATCAAGGTGGTAATCATTCTGTCATTAGTCAATATTGTCCACAGCCACCAACCCTTGCCACCCCTCACAAAAAAGGAGACCCATGACCGACCCAAACACAATCACACACAGTAAACTTGAATCAACGGGCAAACGAAATCGTATGCATTTAATTTTAAAATTAAAATTTACCTTGATCAAGTCACTTCTCCTTTTGATGCATATTGTCACTGGACACCAACCAATCCCCCAAAAAGTGTGCCATTAAGTCCTTCGGTGGTTCAACAAAAATCACCAATGTTTAATTGTTGATATTGAAATGTGCAAAGCCCCAACGAGTTGGGAATGTCCGTTGATTCCGTTTGTTTTCTCAGTGCGTAAAAGGGTAAGGAAAATAACTAGTTTATTTGGATGTTGTTTTCTTGTTCTAATCCTCAATCAAACGTCCATCTTCTTTAATTGACAGAGAAATAACCTCTTAGTTATACTCCCCGTGAGTTCTGTTTTCCCACATTTCAACCGTGTCCAAATTTCCCCTGCTTAGAGTTTTTACAATCTTCCAGGTGAACGGGTGGGTTTGGACGGAGCAGTGAATCAGAGGTGGTCTTGCGCACATCCCCGAACTCGCCGCCGAAGCCTTGCAGCTCTGCTTTTTCTCTGTCAGCTTGCAGCAACAGCCGCATTCCTTGTTTGGAAATCCCGTCCACGGTGCCGTCAAGGATTTGAATTGCACCGAAATTACTTCCAGTGATTTCTTTCAAAATAAAAATAAGCGATTAATTCCCCGGGGAAAGCTCTTACTCTGAAGTCAAAAAGGCTAATTTCCTGTTGAAAATCGCTCTTTCCTGCGTTCACGGACGATCGCAGGTTTAAAAGGTGGGTGGGTCTACCTCGCATTGGAAAACTCAACCAGCAGCCCCATCTTCTGGATTTATATAGCATGAATTGCAACACAGCAACATATTCCAAGCAGACAAAGTCTAACATTGTTTAAAAAAATATTTTCTGGTCAATGTTTATGATCAAAATATTAATTAAATCACCAAATCAGGGTTTATGTGAGTATTACTCTGGCAAGGTACGGGTGGCGTACTTGCTTACTATTCTAGCAATTGTTAATACATGTACAGTATTAGATTGACAGTATTCGATATTTCTGCGCCCATTTTAGTACTGATGCATTTATGCATACAGAAAAGTGATTAAATGGGCATGAGGCTGTTGCCCTAGTGATTTCAAGTACAGCTAAAACAATCGCAATAATTGTCATTTGGAATAGCCATGTGAGTTCAATTGAGTCGCTAATTAAAAGAAAGCACTCATTTTACTTCAAAAAGGCTGCAATGAGTGATTCATTTATTCCTCAGCAGGGTTGTGCTGAAATCTTGAGGGGGTGGGGGTGTTCACAGCATAGCAAAAACAGCCACCTTTTTGTAGCCAACCGAACGATTATTCCTCTATGTGTTATGGTTGAGTCAGTCAGCATATGGGCGAAAGCCCAGGCTGTCATTTTGGGGGGAAATATATACAGAGTTTACACTTAAAACCCACTTTTTTTGTGAAGGGACTATAGCACCGATCATAGCAGAGTCCGGCACAGCCATGTCTGGACAGTAGAGAGATATATATAGGGCCTAAACTACCATTAAGACTTTAGTTTGCTGACGAGGTTTCTTGGATAAGAAACGAAATGTCCGACACTTTCAAAAAAGTACAGATTACGGCTGAAGAAACCTATTCATCGATGGACCACTCCTGTACGACTGAGAGTTTACACAGAAACAGGTGTGAAACTCAAGGCCCAGGGCACACATCTGGCTCACCATATAATTTTGTGTGGCCCAGGAGAGCAAATCAAGCATGTCAAATTGTTCATGATGGTTGCTAGAGTCTGAACTCAAATGTAAAATTGTCATATCTAATCCATCATGACATAGAGACATTCAAAGCATTATGGCATAACGTACGTTTGACATTAATATAAACAATGGTTGAACAAACCATTATTCTTGACTTCTGATTTCAAAACAAAATTTCCATCAATTTGTTAGATTGGATTGGATTAGTCTTTATTAGTCTCGCAGTGGAGAAATCTACATTTCACAGCAGCAAAATGATTAAAGTAAAAAGAAGTAGAAAAGCAAAATCCGTGCTGTAAAGGCAGCCACTCTCACGGCGCCATTTTCAAGTCAAAACAACAACAAATAAAACCTAACTAAAAAATAAGATGACAACACAAAAGACACAGACAGTTATTCAATCTTAAGCACTTTCTGCATCCTCTTTGTTGTATGAAGCAGTTGTAGATGGGTGGAGATTGAAGATTGTGTACTGTCTATGTAATATGTGGAGGTGATCATCCTGGATACGTATACGGTTTAACAAAACCCACAGTCATATTGGACTGCTCAGGGAAAGCGTAACTACAGTGTGGCCCGCTACAAAATTGAGTTTGACATCTTTGGACTATCGGCCAGGTAAACATCGATGATGTACCAATGTGCGATCCACTTTGTCACGTGTGCTCCCTTAACAGTCGCCGTTCTGTACTAAATTCTGGTTAGTTGGCCCACTAAAAATGGATTTGGGTGCAGATTTACTTTTAAAGCCATTTAAAAGACGGACTTTCAAGAAAAGTTGGACATCATTAACCCTCATATTATGGTGTCAATTTTACCCCTTTCCATGTTTGTGTTGACAATGGGATATCCTTTCCTTTTTTTGAAAACAATTTTAAAATATCCAAATGAGATAGAAAATATGTTGTCTCTCTTTTCAGGTATATTTATAACATCTCAAAAACAGTCGTTGCTGATGTCACCTATTATTTGACTGTTTTGTGTGGATTTTTACATACGGGTAACGCACAACTTAATCAACTTGATTTATGTATGAGGGTTAATTAAGAAAGGTCGGACTAGCAAAAATAGCAAATACAGTAAAGTCTCGTTATATCGATATTCAAGGGAGTCCGAAAAAATATCGATATAACCGGGACTATCGATATATCCGACCCTGTTTGCATGTAATTTTCTCCGTGCGTGCATAGAAATAGTATCGATATAACCGGGACTATCGATATATCCGATATCGATATAACGAGACTTTACTGTAATAGTCATTTTATGCGGTTATGATTGATGCTTTGCCATCCCCCGGCAATGATCTTCGCTGTGGTGTGAGAGAACGACTTCCTCTTACCTATGAAAGACTCCTCAAGCATACAACCTCTCGCACCTGACAGGATTTCATGCTTGAGCTGACCAGTCTGCCCATACAGTATATTCATCAATTCATAAGAATCTACTTTACATCACTGTTTTGTGTTCTTTCAACTGCGGTTACTTTTAGTTCTAGTGAGTTTTGTCAAACAGCCGTGACATTTGTTGTCTTTTGATGTATGCGTCAGATGAACGTGAGAGCTAAGTGTCCAGACTGCAGTCGCATCTGATGCATATTCTATTAACAGCATTAATCACAAATTGACCGTATACAAAAGAGGACTAGGTCAGACACATTGGGCAGAAAAAAAATCAAGAGTTGACCTGCATTCTCAACATAACTATATATCATAAAGTACAGTTGACATATTTGGATTGACTTTTGTTTTGCTTTGTTTAATTCTGCTGTCTGCTGCCATCTTGTCATTCCAAATAAGAATCTGTTCTAATGTGGAGAAATCGAGGTTAACCCTTATATTATGTTAACCCGCATATTATGTTACAGGTCAATTTTACCAGTTTCCGTTTTTGCATTGACTAAAGCACTGGATATCCTTTCTTTTTCTTTTCTTCAAATCAGTTCTAAAATATCCCAATTGGAATAGAAAATATGTTGTATCACTTTTCAAGTGTTTATAATGTCTCAGAAACACAAAACAGTTATTTGACTGTTTTGTGTGGATTTTTACATACAGGCAAAAAATGACCCATGACATAATCGTGATTTTTTTTTTTCAGCATAATATGGGGTCAAAGGAAAGAAAACCACCTTTAGACGACTCATAGATGCAACAGCAAATATCCAACACGAGGATAGTGAAAGTTTGGTACAAGGCAGAGACAGAGAACTCTCTTTGTGCATGAATTATTTCTTCAAGATTTAATTCAATGAGAAAATGTAAAAGCAATGATCTTTCTTTTTACAATTCTCATTCATATTATGTATATTTAGTGGTATTAGTTTTGGTTGGCGTTTTGGTTTATGCATATTCAATATTTAGGACGGATACTAAGTAGAGCACTAGTACACATCAATTTTTAATCGGAGACTGACAACCATTTCCATGCACAATCATACCCAAAGACCTCTGTGTAAGTTCTCAGTCGTACGGGAGTTTGCTGACAAAGTATCTTGGATAAGAAGCGAAACGTCCGACACCTTCAAAGAGGTACAGATGACGGCTGAAGAAACCTTTTCATAGATACCCAAAGACCATTTTGAGTGATCAATTTACTTCCCCTGCATATTTTTATAATGTGGTAAGAAACCCGAAGGAAATCACCCCAGGCATGGGGAGAACATGCAAACTCCACAGAGGAAGGCCAGAGCCGCAATCAGATCCTGTGCTTTTGCACTGTGGTAACCGGTTAAACATTATGGCCCCACTCAGTGAAATCTCTTGAACATGTTTCAAGGGGAGGACACGGCACCCAGACTGCACAGATAAGGGGGATGGTGGATTTATGGACTTAATCCGAGTTATCGGCAATGTTAGAGACATAGCTCGAGATGTAGACTGTCAACTGATCCGTTATTTTGGCTGTCTGAAGGAAAGCATTGGCATACAGTGGTGGGCACTGTGAAAGTATGGCAGAGTGCTTTCAGTTAATGGTCATGATTTTTCAGGCGCGAGTTTGATTGAGTTTGTGTTCAGGTGTTTTGATTTGTTTTTTCGTGAAAGTTAAAACTGTCTAGCACCACACAACTATGTACTCCAGTCTGAAAATGATGAAAAAAATAATACAAGCTTTCAGAAGAATGTAAAATATATAGTCAGTCACTTGACACTCACTTGTAGCAGCAGTTTTATTCTCTTGTGCTGCATAGTACATACAAAAATGGGTGGTCAAATAGGCACATTAGCATTTTGCTTTTGACCTGAGCCTTTCAGTTTCTTGAGTCCACTAGGCCAACAGGTCCTGGCAAGCTTCTTGGGCTTGACATCCAGGCTGTCCCCCTGAGCAGCTTCTGGATATTTCACCTAGCATCCGGCAGAATGGCCTTGGCAAGAGACATTTGTTTGACTTCTGGCTGTTTTCCTGATTGGCTCTGGCAAGTCCATAAAATGGGCCCCAAGCGCCACCGGTGTTCCTGCCCATCTCAAACAATCCTTTATTGGGGAACCAAATAAACTCATTTGTTTTGGTACATTTTTATTATTGCATATGATGAGCCGAATGAAGTTTATAACAGCAACATCGCTGATAACTACAATGAGTCACTCAAGTCTGAAAAGAAATACATTTGAATTCAACAATATTTTCAACAGGAGTTACATTTAACGTGTATGCTGCTTTGAATTGTGAAGTTCTCCATTTCGAGACCAATAAAGGTCTCATCTAACGTAACACTCTAAATTGTGCCTAGATGTGAGAGTGAAAGGTTATTCAACTATGTGTGCCCTGAGATTGGCTAGCAACCAGTTCAGGGTGTTCCCTGCCTACTGTCTGAAGAAAGCTGCAACAGGGTCCAGTATGCCTGCAGCCCACATTTGGATCAGGCTACTCAGATAATGGAAGAATGGACATTCTGGAAGAGAATTTGGATGGGTTGGCCAGCTCTTGCTGTGCAATTGGAACACAACATTTATGTGCAATCCCATTGCCGATGTCAAGTCATCATAATAGGAATGTCTCTAAAAACAATAGTGGGAGTAAAAAAATTGCAGTCACAGTCAGAAATTGCAGCCACAGCAGTGCACTCTGAGTAACACGGTAACAAGCTGTGTCGTGGCGGTATTCTTCCCTGCAGTTCACGTTTGCCGCACTGTCCTCATATCAGTGGGTGGGCCAGAGCACCAATTTAGGCCAGACTCAAAGGAAGGACCGTCAGAAATTCTCTGAGGCAGATCTGTGGGGTTTTCACACGCATGTTATTTTTTTTAAATACAATTAATTCTTGTGGCCGTGTGTTGTTTGCTATGAGAGACAGAAATTACAATTACAAACTGGTAAATAAACCTGACCATTCAATGAGTCATGGTTGAAATACAGTATTTTGCTTTGCAATTTGTGTCCCAAAAAGCTTTGCTGGGCTTGACACTCGCAACACGGTTACATCACTCATACACGGGAAGTTGGAAGTCAAGGGAAGCTTGGTGCTTATCTTGCCACAACAGCCAGCCCTAAATTAGGATTCATCGTCTCTAATGTGACATATATGCTACCGTCCTTATAAGTGTGGTCTCACAAACGGATGATGAGTTGTGATTGACAGCAGATGGATAAGTCATGCTAGCCTAAGCATAAACTAACCTAAGATTGTCATCATTTTAATTGTGAAGTGCTTGACTTAAGAGCATGTGTGATTGACACTTTTAATAGAAGTCTGGCTGGAAGCCAGTTCTAACAAAGCTTATCCAACTTTGACCAACAAATCCGAATCAGAATCATCTTTATCAGCCAAAGATGTTGATGCCACAATGAATTTGTCTCCAGTAGAACATGCTGCACTTGTATCATCATAAACAACGACATGACAAAAAAGTATGAAGGGGCATTCCGAAATGTAAGTGAACTGTCGTGCGGTGGCACCTCCCAGTGACAACGGTGAAACAATGTGCAAAGCAGGCTCTTTGATCATGGTCTGGAAAGAAAACCATATATATAAATGGTTTCTTGGTTTTGGAAAGAAAACCATATATATAAATGGTTTTCTTTCCAAAACCAAGAAAACCATATATATAAATGGTTTTCTTTCCAGACCATGATCAAAGAGCCTGCTTTGCACATTGTTTCACCGTATATATATACAGTAAAGTATCGTTATATCGATATTCAAGGGAGTCCGAAAAAATATCGATATAACCGGGACTATTGATATATCCGACCCTGTTTGCATGTAATTTTCTCCGTGCGTGCATAGAAATAGTATCGATATAACCGGGACTATCGATATATCAGATATCGATATAACGAGACTTTACTGTATATATATATCGTAAAGTCTCGTTATATCAATATCGGTTATATCAATAGTACTGCTTGATACTATTTCTATGAACGCAAGGAGAAAATTTACATGCCGCAGGATCGGATATATCGATAGTCGATATTTTTTCCGACTCCTGAGAATATCGATATAACGAGACTGCATATATATATATATATATATATATATCCATCCATCCATCTTCTGCCGCTTATCCGGGGTCGGGTCGCGGGGGCAGCAGCTTCATTAGGGAAGCCCAGACTTCCCTCTCCCCAGCCACTTCTTCCAGCTCGTCCTGGCGGATCCCGAGGCGTTCCCATGCCAGCTGGGAGACATAGTCTCTCCAGCGTGTTCTGGGTCGTCCCCGGGGTCTCCTGCCAGTGGGGCATGCCCGGAACACCTCACGAGGGAGACGTCCCGGGGGCATCCTAATCAGATGCCCGAGCCACCTCATCTGGCTCCTCTCGATGTGGAGGAGAAGTGGCTCGACTTTGAGCCCCTCCCGGATGACCGAGCTTCTCACCTTATCTCTAAGGGAGAGCCCGGACACCCGACGGAGAAAGCTCATTTCGGCCGCTTGCATCCGGGATCTCGTTCTTTCGGACACAACCCATAGCTCGTGACCATAGATGAGGGTTGGGACGTAGATCGACCGGTAGATTGAGAGCTTTGCTTTTTGGCTCAGCTCCTTCTTCACCACGACAGATCGGTACAAAGTCCGCATCACGGCAGACGCCGCACCGATCCGCCTGTCGACCTCTCGATCCCTTTCACCCTCACTCGTGAACAAGACACCCAGATACTTAAACTCCTCCACTTGAGGCAAAATCTCCTCCCCGACCCGGAGAGGGCACTCCACCCTTTTCCGACTGAGAACCATTGTCTCAGATTTGGAGGTGCTGATTCTCATCCCAGCCGCTTCACATTCGGCTGCGAAACGCTCCAGCGAGAGTTGGAGAGCTCCACTTGAAGGCCCCAACAGTACAACATCATCTGCAAAAAGCAGAGATGCTATACTGAGGCTACCAAAACGGAAACCTTCAACGCTTCGGCTGTGCCTAGAAATTCTGTCCATAAAGGTTATGAACAGAATCGGTGACAAAGGGCAGCCTTGGCAGAGCCCAACCCTCACTGGAAACGATTCCGACTTACTGCCGGCAATGCGAACCAGACTCTGACATCGGTCATATAGGGACCGAACGGCCCGTATCAGCCGCTCCTGTACCCCATACTCCCGAAGTACCCTCCACAGAACTCCACGAGGGACACGGTCAAACGCTTTCTCCAAGTCCACAAAACACATGTAGAGTGGTTGGGCGAATTCCCATGCGCCCTCGAGGACCCTGCTAAGGGTGTAGAGCTGGTCCACTGTTCCGCGGCTGAGACGAAAACCACACTGTCCCTCCTCAATCTGAAGCTCGACTTTCCGACGGACCCGCCCCTCTAGGACCCCTGAATAGACCTTTCCAGGGAGGCTGAGGAGTGTGATCCCTCTGTAGTTGGAACACACCCTCCGGTCCGCCTTTTTAAAAAGGGGGACCACCACCCCGGTCTGCCAATCCAGAGGCACTCTCCCCGATGACCACGCAATGTTGCAGAGGCGTGTCAGCCAGGACAGCCCCACAACATCCAGAGCCTTTAGGAACTCCGGTCGGATCTCATCCACCCCCGGGGCCTTGCCACCGAGGACCTTTTTAACCACCTCGGTGACTTCAGTCACAAGGATCGGAGGGCCCACCTCGGAGTCCCCAGACACTGCTTCCTCCAAGGAAGGCGTGTTGGTGGAGTTGAGGAGGTCTTCGAAGTACTCTGCCCACCGGTTCACGACGTCTCGAGTCGAAGTCAGCAGCGCCCCACCCTCACTGTACACAGTGTTAGTGGTGCACGCTTTCCCCTCCTGAGACGCCGGATGGTGGACCAGAATGTCCTCGAAGCGGTCCGGAAGTCGGCTTCCATGGCCTCACCAAACTCTTCCCATGCCCGTGTTTTTGCCTCGCCGACCAACGAGGCTGCATTCCGCTTGGCTAGTCGATACGTGTCAGCTGACTCAGGAGTCCCACAGGCTGTATAAGCCCGGTAGGACTCCTTCTTCAGCTTTACGGCATCCCTTACTACTGGTGTCCACCAGCGAGTACGGGGATTGCCTCCACGACAGGCACCAACCACCTTACGGCCGCAACTCTGATTTGCCGCCTCAGCAAGGGAGGTACGGAACATGGTCCATTCGGACTCAATGTCCCCCCCCACATGTGTATATTTCTGCCGGAGGTGGGAGTTAAAACTCCTTCTGACAGGGGATTCTGCCAGACGTTCCCAACAAACCCTCACAACACGTTTGGGTCTTCCAGGTCGGACTGGCATCTTCCCCCACCAACGGAGCCTACTCACCACCAGGTGGTGATCAGTTGACAGCACTATGTCTAGTCGGAACTTTTCAACCTCATGCACCAGCTCAGGCTCCTTCCCTGTAAGAGAGGTGACATTCCACGTCCCCAGAGCTAGCTTCTGCAGTCGAGGGTAGGACCGCCAGGGTCCCCGCCTTTGGCTGCTGCCCAGCTCACATTGCACCCGACCCCTCCCATGGGTGGTGAGCCCTTGAGAAGGGGGACCCACGTTTCCTCTTCGGGCTGAGCCCGACCGGGCCCCATGGGTGTAGGCCCGGCCACCAGGCGCTCGCCAACGAGCCCCATCTCCAGGCCTGGCTCCAGAGGGAGGCCCCGGTGACCCGCGTCCGGGCAAGGGAAAACTGAATCCATTTCTCTTTTTTTCATCATATGGGGTCTTCTGAGTCGTACTTTGTCTGGTCCCTCACCCAGGACCTGCCATGGGTGACCCTACCAGGGGCATGAAGCCCCAGACAACCTAGCTCCTAGGATCATTGGGACACACAAACCCCTCCATCACGGTAAGGTGACGACTCATGGAGGGGATATATATATATATATATATATATATATATATGCACATGCATTTGAGTGTGAGGAAACTATGGTACCTGGAGAAAACCTAGGCAGCAATGGGAAGAACATGCAACCTCCACAGTAATCGAACCTTGAAGCATATAGCCCTGTGATGTGAACATGGTAATTAATCAACCACTGTGCCACACATGTAAGACACTCACACATGGAGGCAATAAATAAAACAGCACAACAGTTTGCTTCAAGAGATGTGAAGAGATGAAGGTAAATGCCTTCACAATTATATACACCTCCTAGGTGTCCATATAACGTATCTGTGGTTATGCTTTGATCAAAATACCCCGAGGATTAAGAATAAAAGAACTACTTGGACACATCTTCAACCATAAAACATCCTACAGGCCCACAAACTTCAGGGAGCAATCAAGTGAGTGAAGCTGAAACGCATTACCAGTCAATGTACCAAAACCATTCATGTGCATGTTTTTGGAATGAGGGAGGAGACCGATGTACCCGGTTTAAAACCACACGCAGCACGGGGAGAACATGCAAACTAACCAGTGCTAACAGTCAAGAGGAACAATTTGTTAGAAATTTATACCACAGTAGATTTAACAAATGTGGGGAAAAAAATCCAGATTTTTTTCTAAAATCATTTTAATGTAATTATGCCATTGAGCATAGTCACGTAAAATTGAATACAAAATTACACATTTTATTCAGAAGTAAATACATTTTTCGATGAAAACGGTGGCTGAGGAACTAGTTTTCGGCGGAAGAACCAAACCACACGGTCGAACAGCGCCGCACACGGTGGCGGCCACGAGAAGCTGACGCACGCTCATGGCGTCCCAGTTTGTCACCCCCTTTCTTTGAGTGTGGACGTGGTTTGTGTTTGATTGACATTTTGGACCATATCGAGTGTACTTTTGCTATTGTGGGACAGAAAAAGACCCCACCACAGGCTAGTGTTAAGCCTAAAAAGAAATTAAAGAAAATTATGATTGAGCAGAAGGAGATAATTGAAAAACACAAACGAGGTGTGCGTTTGTGTGACTTAGCGTCCCAGTACGCTAAGTCTACCATTGCTACCATCCTTAAGAACAAGGAAGCTATTAAAGGTGCGTGTGTGGCTAAGGGTGTTTCTGTGTTGTCTAAGCAACGGTCTCAGACAATAGAAGAGGTTGAAAACCCTCTGTTGATTTGGATGAATGAAAAGAAGCTAGCAGGGGACAGCGTGAGTGAGGATATTATCGCAGAGAAAGCACCTTCCAAACTCTTCCTCCCACTCCATTCCATCAAGCCATTAACCACCCTCACACAGGTAAATAAAATGACTTTATTATACTGTAGATTTTATTTCTTTAATTACAATACTATAGAAATTTATTATATAAAAAATAAGGTATATTTTTTGTGTAGTTTTAAGGCTTATTTAGTAGAAAATAATGTTTTATGGGGACCGGGGAACTGATTATTCTCATTTTAATGGTTTCTTATGGGAAATAAATGTTCGGAAGATGAACTTTTCGCCTTACACACACACTTTCTCGGAAACAATTATGTTCGTAAACTGAGGTATCGCTGTACTTGTTTTCAATTCAAAACAGCGCCCATGTTTTTAAACATTTGCAGTTTCTGTCAAAAAGACATTGAGCTTTTATTTGATTTATGTATGGTACTGTATATATTTGTTTATTACTGTATTAATTGCATGTGGCACATCCCCACTAAACTCACTGCTGATTCATTGAAAACGTTTGTGACTACTCTCTACTACTCGTGTATTATTTTAGAACAATTGCGCAAATCCTATAGAACCATGACTGAGCAAAGCACTACATCTACCGCACAGCTCCAGAAGAAAGTTTAAATGACAGGATTACAGCTGCAATGCCACAAGTCAAACAGGGGTTTCTTGTCATTGCTGTGACACCATAACCTGTAGTGATCATCTTTAAAAATGAATTTATAATTTGTGTCAATTCACATTACTGTTGCTCAGGGTGATGGAAGCAAAAATAACGCCATATGGTACGAAGTCTGTGGCAGAATGATAGGATAGGACTGAAAATATACAGTGGGATAAAGTTTGCACTCCCAGGGCAAGCAGAGGATGGTAGGCAAAGTTTATAAGGCGTAGTTTCGGCAAAAATGCATGAGAGAAGAGGGAATCTTTGGTGGCCAGCTGCAAGAGGGAAGATAGTGCAGAAAGGCTTTTAATTCTCAATCCCTACAGAGCCTTTGAAAATTACCAATCTTCTTATCACAGACGCAGGGCTGCTTATGCAAATTGTTGTGGAGTGGAACATTTAAACGGAAAATTACTCGACAGCATCCCCTTACCCCCTCCCCCACCATCCTCTTGCCTCTTCCCTTTCCCTCTCTCCTCCACACAAAAAGCCTGTTTTGAGTCAAAGATAAGAAGATGAATTGCTCTCTCCGTGCTTTGAAGCGCATCAGGATTTAAAGACTCTAGCCTCAGCTCTGGTCTAATGCTCATGCTGTTGTTGCCTTTGTCGAAGAAAACAGGCATTGGAGGAAGAAAAATGCAGAAAAAAGAAATTCAAAACAACATGCATTCTTTCCTCCAATACATGCCTGGGGAGAGAGGGAGCAAGGATTAACATTGACTTCAATCTTTTTGTTTAACAGTTGGAATTTACTTTGCAAACATTACAAGCAAGAATATGAGGATAACGATTTTAAGGCGCATTTGAAATAGAAACTCGCTAGTGAAATCGTAGTTATGACAAAGCAAACAAATTGAAAATCAACCACTCCATGAATTTGGAATTCTTCTCAACATTTTCATCTCATTCGTTTGAACGCAACATTTCAAAGGAGCAGAACGACAATGGAATTGGCGGATTCATGTACCTACAGCACATACAAATGCATGCAAATGAACCTGAAAGACTTTCTGCTCTCTATGCCGAGTAAAAACTGATGGATTAGTATGAATTTGAGCGTTTTATGATCAGAATGAACTTTCAGGTTCCACTTGAACTTTAATAAAACTGCCAGGAGACATGTATAGCAGAACCTTAACTGTAAATTGCTTAACTCGGCTCTGTGACTTGGGGCAATTGCGCCCACTTCGTCAGCTGATCGCATGTTCCCCAAAAGCATGAAACACTTCAAATGTAACGTTGCCGTCTGCTATAACTATATTCCTTGGACTTCATTTTCATGACCAGATTGGCAATGGAAGAAGAGAGACCCTTCATGATTGAAATTCAGTGCTTGGCGGGTCTTGGATGGACTAAATCGTCTGGATTAAGGCATTTCATTGGTATGTTTGCAGTAGGTTTAGGGTATACCCTTCGTCCCACCCAAAGCCAGCTGGGATAGATTCAAGATCAACTATAACCCTCAAGAGCTACAAGTGTGAAGAAAAATTATGAAATCACATTTTAAGTAACAATCTATTTCAATGATTTGTTGATTGAAAACATTTGGAAGTAATCAGTAGTTGTGGGAAAATTATGCTTTAAATTTGGTTCATGAACCAGTTGTAGTTTGTTGACCCCTCCAAAATTAGACATCAAGTCCAACGTTGACACACATGTTCAAACATCATGGCGGCAAGCTATATTGTTTTTTTTGTTAAAGTTATTAAATGCACATGAAAAATAAAGTTAACGATGAAATTATAGACTACATATTCAATTCTGACTTTTCCTGCTACAAATTGCATGCATAAAATTATATGGAAAAAAAACAAATTTGCACAGAAATCAGCAGGTAAACAGGATGGAGCAAAAATCAAAGGTGGTGGTAATTATGAGCTGTGTGTGTGTGCGCGCGTCTTTTTATCAGCCAGTCAATAATTGTGTAAAATGTTGATTGTTCCACCAGCCCAACTGGACGCAATGTTAATCTCAAGAAAACAGACCTAAGGCAGAGTTGGAAAATGTGTGACTTTTTGTTGCAGTAAAATTCTTTGCAACGACTGCCGTTAATCCATGTCTGAACAAGTGTGATGATAAACCCTCTGTCTGAAATGTAATCCTTTTAGGAAAAGCTTTTGGGATAAACTCGCTTCATGCAAATTATAAACCCCATTAGTTTTGAGTGACTAGCCTGCTCCATTGAGATTAATGGCCAACTGAGGACCTGAGTTAATAGGGTTATTCGACATCTTCAAGGGACAAATACGAAACAAAATTAATGCAAGGCATTTGTCAATGACATAGCCAATCTCAACGTGCGATCCGTTTCTTTTGTGCCCAGATTGGGCTCCTTGCAGGCTTCATGTGTCCGCTTCGAGCAAACGCAGCAGTAAAAATATGACGTATTAACACTTCGTATGTGTGGAAAATCGTGTTCCATGTGATCAAGACACAGCCGTCATTGCTTTGTTCATTAATGGTTGGGAGAAAGAAACTTGATCACAAAAAGGGAGACAGCATAAGTGATTATTGATTCCTGTTGACAAATGATTGGGAAAAAAAAACTTGGTTGGACCCCTTCTGACCTAAAATCCTCCTGAGACAAAATGTAATCCCTTACTTTCCTTCAAAGCAAAAGAACTGCTCAACTCCCTGCTGTGACCACTTTTCTTGGAGATCTGAGAAGAAAAAAACATTTAAAATGACTTTTCATTGAAGATGACATGGTTGAAGAAAGGGTGAAGAGAAAAGAAAGCAGATACATCCAAAAAAAAGACAGCACCAAGAATACATCAGGTAGCCGCCCATCCAACCAAGACAATAAAGCACACTCACTGCACAGAGATGCATTCAAAATACGTGAAACATTTGATCAGCCCAAAAATATATATTCAGAAATACTTGTAGTCATACTTCAAAATATGAAGACATGTGTGTGTGTAAAAATATATATTTTCTGTATTTTCCGCACTATATGACGCACCTAAAAGCCTTCACTTTTTTTTCTCAAAAGCTGACCATGCACCTTATAATTTAATTGAATGGAGGAAAAATTCCCCACCACTATGTGATATAAATTTTGCACTACGTGTTATACCTGTGTCATGAAAATACAAATACTTTACCTCGGAGAAAATATTAAAACAGTTTATTCAATTTGGGGGTGAACGGAGTTGTCAGAAAGTGCCTTCTATAGGGAAAGAAAAGTTTAAATATATAGCATTCATTGAATGTGCGCCTTGTAATGCGGAAGATACGGTATTAAAAAAAAACATCAATCATCAGAAACGAACAACCATTCATACACACACTCACACCTCGGGTCAATTTGGAGTGTTCAATCAGCCAGCCATGCATGTTTCTGGAATGTGGGAGGAAACCGGGGGACCCAAAGAAAACTCACGCATGTGGCATGGAGGAGTTTAATCTGTAATTTCCAAACCTGGTTGGTAAAATTATAAATCTGGTTGGTAAAATTATAAATCATCAACGACCCTGTTAATTGTTTGAAATTCCCTCACCTAACTCATCAAGCATTAGGATTACTCATTTAATACAACAAATAATACCGGATTATTTTCCAATATCCTTAATGATGTGGCAGCGGAAACATATTTTGAAAGACAGGAATCTGCACAGACATGACTGAAAATCTAAATAACTTTTACTCTACATTCATTTGAGAAACGATGTGGTGGAACTGGGCTTCTCTCAAACGTCTCAAGTCGAGGGTTCTGGTAAGTATAGCATCTGCTCATGAATAAATTGTGGCTTTGCATCCTGTGCACAGAGTGGCTTTTCTTGTCAACACACAGAAAGGGGGCTGCAAATTTAATGACTTTTAAATGATTTAAAGCGGTGTTTGATCATTAAAAAAATATTAGAAAATTAAAATAATTACATTTGCATTTTTTTTTAAGATTTCAAATCGAAACTGGAGGTAACCTCTACAGAGTAATACTCTCTACTGTTGTTAAATAATCAATGCACGGATTATTCATTTGCTGTTTCTGAGTTCTTTGAAGTCATTGTAACGCTTGTTTGGGAAACTTCAAAAAATAATGATTGCACTTTCTCCATTGTGTAAATTATTGTTATTTCATGGATGATCAGATCACTCTTCATGACCAAGTTATGCAGTAACCCAGGGACTGTAATTCTGAAATGCTGTTCTTGCAACATTGCACATTGGAGGATTGGTAAGTCTTCACAGAACACAAGTCAAAAGTTTGGTTCCAGGCCTCAATCTGTTTCCCAAAACATGTGTTATAGGTTAACTTGAGCATTTTAGACAGTGCTTGTAAGTGCAAATGGTTGTTGCTGTTCCTTTGTGATATCCCTGCAATTGGCCCCAGTTTGGCCCCTTTCCGTCAGGTAGAAAAAGAAGGGGTTTTTGGCCGATAAAACAGTTCTTCAACGAGATGGATACAACACCTCAGATTTCTTTGCACAGAAGGACATTATTGTGATGGATTGGCCTGGCAATTTACCGGACTTGAACCCGATTGAGAATTTATGGTCAATAATCAAGATTCATCTGCGTGAGAAAGATTGTGCAACAAAAAAAGCCCTAATTTGTGCTATAATTAAGACCTGGTACAGGGACCCTTCCATCATCAACAACTGTCAAAATCTGGTCGATTCCATGCCAAAACGCATCGCTGAGGTGATAAAGAACAGGGGAGGACACACTTCTTACTAAAATGTACATTTGAATCATTTGAGTTGTCAAAAAAATTTACTCAATCAAATTTATGACAAAATAACAGGGCGGTGCAATTAATTTGCACATGGATGTACAAATGGACAAAAGACCATTTGTAAAAGAATTCGCAAAGCGACAAAATATGGGAAGATATACCTTTATCTGTAAGAAGAGAATTGGATCAAATACTGTTAAGTCTGCAACATTTTGGTAGCTAGCATAGCACTGTTATTTGAAATCGATTGACACCACTTAACGGTGCAATACTTAGTGGACTGACACAGAATGTTACACATGTTACACATGATACCTGCGCCAAACTATAATTGAACTAATCTGAACAAAATGTTTGCTTGCACGTGAATTAGACTGACATGATTTACTGGCCAATGATGTTTTATACTGAGATGCGTGCAAGTAATGGGTGTGAAGCATACATATTCGTCTATTAATTACCTTACAGTCTCAAGGCGTACTGGAATGAGACATTTTTTTAGCAGGAAAACGGCTGGATTATTCCCTTCCAACTGTATCACTGTATATGGAATTCAAAGAGAGTCTCAGAGCAACCCGTGCAACAGCAACAAATCGCCTCAAGGAGGAATGAAGACTAAAAGCTGTTTACTGGCAGTTGGAACTACAGTCGGGACCATTTATCTCGTTACCGAAAACATGCTGGACAAGGATCGAGAGCGAAGTCCCACTTCACCAATCGCTGTCAGTACTGATGACACATGTAGAGCTCAAAGTAGAAAGCAAGACGTTGGAAAGAAAACAGTGTTGCTGCAGTTTAGTGAAAACAAAGGCATGCAAGCAAGAGTACCGAGGTGGGACTCCTCCCACGATATGATGGACAGATACCAGATAAACAGCGCTGTCAGGACGACTAAGAGGTACACCCATGACCCGATTTTCATTCCAAGCACAAGTCAAGCGTTCGCACCTTTGTGTGCCCTACTAGCCTTTCTGGCTAATCTGAGTGCCATCCCTAATTTGCATAAAAATCAGGGAGCTTGCGTCGACCATACTCGGCCCCATGTAAACGAAAACAGACTCGCTTCTGTACATGCATGATAATCAGAATCAGAATCAGAATCATCTTTATTGCCAAGTATGTAGAACACACAAGGAATTTGTTTCCGGTAGAACACGCTGCACTAGTATCGTCGTTAAAAAAAAAACTGCTAAGTGGCACTATAATGAGCATGCGAATGAGTTTGTCGGCCATGCATATGACGTGGACAATTGGAAAAAGCTTTGCACCGCAGATCGTGTGTCAATGTGGAACCCCCTGCCCCACTGGAATGATTGAAAGAGCTCCCAATTCATTTTCTTTACTTGATTTTTCACAGTGGCTGTGAAATGGACGTTTGTGGTCAATCTTAACTGCAGTCGGAGTGGAATATTGCCAGCTTTTCCTTGTAGTCCTTGTTCAGATGGGTAGTTGGCACAGTTTCATAAAATGAAAGCACCAAGATGAACGTCTTCGAAAATGTTCGATTTTGATTTCTTCGTAACGTGTTTTTGCCCTCAGTTAAACAGTGACTAGACTTCGAACTTCCCCCACTTGCGGACCATGGATTCATTTATCCAAATTACAGATTCACATTAATTGATGGAGTTTGAACTGTTCTTTATCGGTGTGTCTCATCATAGCTGCAATTTTCAGGTTGTTGTTTATGCACATATTGGCACTATATGTACACGTGCCGGGGCGTGCTTTTAAATTCCTCTTACACTGCCACCTTTTCCCCTTTAACGCCTGCGTGCAGCTCTCTGGTACGGTCATCTTTCCTCGATATGAGCGGAGCGTCAACACGTTAGTCAGTCAAAGGAGAGTGCAATTTTCTAATATTGCTTTGTGTTAAAGGTTATCTTTAACAAAGTGTTCAGAACAGACATATGATGTATGGGGTAGGTACTTTTGTCCAACTGGAATGAAAAGAGCTCTTTTGATTTGTGAATGCCACAATCTCCATCTCTTGTATTATTTTGACTTCTTCCTCTGATTCCAACACAATAATTCCCCATTCGTTGACATTGGCCATCACATTTTTCAATTATCAAATACTCAGTAAGCACTGGAACAAAACATTGCATAACCCCAATATGAACGTATGTGTATGATATCATGAAAACACAGCTAAGCATGTATAATATACACCTGTATTCAAATACAGTAAAATGTAAAACATTCTGATGTTCACAGGTTTTGTGTGTGTGTGTGTGTGTGTGTGTGTGTGTGTGTGTGTGTGTGTGTGTGTGTGTGTGTGTGTGTGTGTGTGTAGAACCAACACTTTTTTTACCTGACTTTTATGTTTTAATTCATGACATATTGTGTAGTTTAGTGGTGTTGAAGAGATGGGAATCAAGCAATTCACCAAGTGTGCAGTTCTATGCGATATCTCGTCATCGACAATGTGATCATAAGTCCAGCAAAAATATTAAGGTACAATTTAGATCTCACTCTCATAAGTGTGCATATACGTTTTCAGTGATAGGATTTCGGCATAACTCCGTGTGGTCCGACGGTACAAGTCCAGACCTGTTAGGATTTCAACATCTCTGACCCGGGCCGTGTGGAGCTTCATCAGGTCCTCTACCCAGTTCGACTCTTCATCTGTGCTCTGCAAGGAAAGTATTAGTGTAAGTTTTCCCTCCTTTTTCTCGAACTTATATAACACCAAGCCTTATTTTCAATAAAAGGTTTTTGGCCTGATCCACACCAAATGATAACCAGTCCAATATTGACCTATATACCAGACTTTCCTGACAAGAAGCCACCCTTCCCCGAGACTTTGAACCCAGTGACTATTATTTTGATGCATTTTATTTCTGAAGTTCTGCATTGGTGATGACCCAATACCAACGGTGTCTGAGGAACAGGTCAAAGGCCTGGGCAGGTGGTACAATGCAAGCCTAAGAGACAAAGATCAAGTGCAGCAACTAAAGCAGGACTTGAGCAAAAGTCTGGAAAACATCAACAAGACTCCACTGCCAGGGAAGCTCAAGCTCTGGTGTCTGCAGTTTGGACTTCTCCCTTGGGTAATGTGGCCACTTACAGTCTATGAGGTCCCACTCTCAACGGTGGAAAAGCTGGAGCGAGCTATCACTAGATATGTGAAAATATGGCTTGGTGTTCCACGTTTTCTGTCCAACATCAGCCTCTATGGCAAAGGGGTCCTTGAGCTTCCGATCACAAGCCTCACCGAAGAGTACAAGTGCTCTAAAGTGAGACTTCAGATGACCCTTACAGACTCCAGAGACCGGAAGATCAGTCAAGCTGCACCCCCCCTATCAACTGGACGGAAATGGACGCCATCCATCGCGGTGCAGCAAGCCACAGCAGTCCTAAGGCACAGCGACATTGTCGGACACGTCCAGCTAGGTAGAGGGGGCTTCGGCCTTACAAACAAACCATCTCTGCGTAAGGCCTCAACATCGGAAAGAAGGTAAATGGTGATGGAAGAGCTGCACCGCCAAGAGGAGGCTGAAGAACTGCGAAGGCTGTCTCTCTTGCCAAGCAGGGACAATGGATGAGGTGGGAAGGCCTGGAGAAACGAAAGCTCAGCTGGAGGGATCTCTGGGAAATGGAGGTGAGCTTCATCATCAGAGCTATCAATGATGTGCTCCCATCTCCCAAAAATCTCCATCAATGGTATGGCGAAGATCCAACCTGTGACCTCTGTCCAACTCCAGGAACTTTCAAACACATCCTGACCGGTTGTAAGACCAGCGTCACACAAGGCCACTACACCTGGAGGCACAACCAGGTCCTGAAGAGTTTGGCAGTTGTCCTTGAGAGCAAGAGGAATACCATCAACTCCTTGCCCATGAGAGCCACCACTTCCAGCACAGCATCATTGACTTTTATCCGAGAGGGAGAGAAAAAGCCCAACCATCCTCCTGCAAAACTAGAGGTTGGACAGCTATCCAGGTCCCAGGATTGGAAGACGCGGGTCGACATTGGCCAGCAATTGGTTTTCCCAGCGGAGATTGCAGCCACCACCCTAAAACCAGACTTGGTGCTAAGGTCCCCTTCACTCAAGGCTGTCTACATCACAGAAGTCACAGTCCCGTGGGAAAACTCAGTTGAAGAGGCGTATGAGCGCAAGAAGCTGCGCTACACAGAACTCGCAGTGTATGCGCAACAGCGAGGATGGAAACCCAAGGTATATCCAATTGAAGTTGGATGCAGAGGGTTTGTGGCTTCCTCCACCATCAAACTGCTAAAAGACCTGGGCATCCATGGACAGGCTCTGCGGCACACAGTTAGATCACTCTCCGAAGCGGCAGAAAGAAGCAGCCACTGGATCTGGATGAAGAGGAAGGACCCTTGTTGGGCTCATAGGTCAGCAACCTAAGAGCCCCACCAGCTTCTCAACATCTGATTGGGCATGGGACACAAGCACGGGCGTGATCAACCTGTTGCTGGCCATCATCGATGAGGGTGTCTAGTGATGAAAAGCCGAAACACTCAATGATTCTTTGGAACACTACTGATGATGTGTCCCAAATTCACAACCTTCCCATCCCTGAGGCACAGCTGCCACACCACTCTCAACGTCACGGCTAAATCTCATGTGAGGACCATCCGTTGGCACAAACGGACAGAATAACATAATGTCCAGTGTTTCATGATTCTGAGTTTTTACTGATGAACCAGCAGCCCTCAATATATTTACCTATTGTTAGGGTCATTATTAATGAAGCAGGAATCAAAAGTAAAAACAAAAAGATTCTTTAATCTTTGGGACGGCACAAAATGTAACTGCCTGACCCCGAGGGGCAGACAGAGGAGAAAAACAGCCAAGAGAAGACTGAGAAAAAAGCAGGAGGGGCTTGTTGGCAGAGCTTTTTTAAAGACGGATAGGATGTGACGTCATGACAATAAGTCCGAGAAAATAAAACTCAGTAAAGACAGACAGAATGTGACAAGACAGGAAGTCCGAGAAAATAAAACGATGTCAGGAAATAGGAAATATGTTTAAAATGTGTTCGTATAGCGTATTGCCCTTACACTTATTATCTCGTCACACTTGACGAATGACATTAGCAAACACGTCAGAGTGAGCCAATGAAAATGACAAAGTCCACTGTTATACTGAATTTTCATATCAGCCATTTGCAGTTGAAGATCACACACAACAGGGAAGGGTGGGCTGCCTGAGAGAGAAGCTTGGAAAGAACTGTGTGCACAAAGGAGTTGAAGCAGCGTTGAAAAAAATTGAGAGTCGGAGGAAGCACCTTGACCTTGAGTTACGTTTAATGAACATAGGGAACAAGTGTCATAAATGCATCCATCTCTGCGGTGTAACCCCAATCCCTCTGTTGTTTGTCTGGCTGGCTGCTAGACTATCATGATTGTTTGCAATGGATGAGAGGCGTTCTCCCTGTTGGACAGGTACTCCAGCTATGGAGCAACCTCTCGCAAACATGTACTAAATGAGTTTCCAAAGGCTGCAGTGCTACATGATGAAGAAGACAAGGTCGTCTGGAAACATGCTTTATAGGTTTCAAGGAGGTTACTGTGAGGTTGCTGTTTTTTGGGGGAGATGAAAAGCATCTATGCAGGTGTTTAAGGTAATTATTATTTTTTTATACAATACAAAATCCATCAATGCAACATTTTCTTTGTAAATGCCCCAAGTTTTAACATTGCTGCTAAAAGTAGAGAAATGGCCAATATACATATTTACTGTATATCTTTTTCTGGCAGGATATAGCTGTTGCAACTTTCAATCTGGCGTTTTTGTCATCCGATATCACGATATTTCACTTATTAGTTGGAATGAGCACGTATAATGACTGGCAATGTTCCTTACGTTACAAGTCTCGTCATTGTTTGGTCTGTGTGGCAAGATGAAGGCAGCAGAGCTAAGGGGGCCACCACATGAATCTGCAGCCTTTCTGAAGTCTAAGCAGCTGGTTAGAACCACAAAAAAGTGTGTTGGGATGGGCATTGTACCACGTGCATACCTGCAGTCAAGAAAAGGTCATGAAATTAGTCATGTGCAATGAAACTGAACAATATTAGTCATTTTAAACTTAATTCACATTTAACATAAAACTTTATAACAAGTGAAAAAAAGATTGAATGAGAATGTCTCTGAAATCATCCAAGAGATTCAGGAAAAAAAATGGATATGTTACAGTGTAATATTCATGTATATATTGTGATACATTGAATTATCGCCCAATTAGTCTAAACAATAATAACAATAATAACAATAATAATAATAACATTTAATTTATAAGCACCTTTCAAAACTCTCAAGGACACTTTACAGTCATAGGATATTTTTTCTGTGGGTGAGCAGCGTCTTAATCACTATTCTTTCACTTGATTGCAGTGGAGTCACAATTCAAAGTAAAATAAATAAATAAACAAACAAATAAATAAATAAATAACTGAACATGTAAAAAAAAAATAGCCCAAGCAATTTGCATTACAGTAAAGTCTCGTTATATCGATAGCGGATATATCGATAGTCCCGGTTATATCGATACTATTTCTATGCACGCACGGAGAAAATTACATGCAAACAGGGTCGGATATATCGATAGTCCCGGTTATATCGATATTTTTGCGGACTCCCTTGAATATCGATATAACGAGACTTTACTGTATTTGTAAAAAAAAACACACATACATTGGGGCACTTTTAAGATGCTTTTATAGTTGCAATACTGTAGTTCCGACTGCTAGCTGTCACGTTTTGCGAGGTAGTGATGGCGGGTGCGGATCCCAAAAAGCAGGCAGGAGGGAGCAGGAGGTTGTTTGACTAATTGCATTAAAATAAAGGTCAGCAGGAACAAAATGTAAAACATCAAAATCATCTGAACAGAAAAAATACAAAGTATCAAAAGAAGACCAAAAGTAAAAGTCCGCCAAGGTTAAACAAACACATGCACAGCATACACAATGCATGCAACAAACATGCAGCAAACAATGAACCGACACCGGATGGTCGTGCCGTGAGTCCTTTTAAGTGTTACTGATTAAAACGACCAGCACCTGCGAGGCTGCAGGCAGGGCTGACGTCGCTACCCGTTAGTCGCCAATCCGAACGTGGCAGTCCGCCACTGATCGGGACGACCAGCACCTAAGCAGGTGCAGGCGGGGCCGACAGCGCCACCCGCTGGTCGCCAACCAGATCTTTTACTTTTGGTCTTCTTTTGATACGTACTTTGTATTTTTTCCATTCAGATGATTTTGATGTTTTACATTTTGTTCTTGCTGACCTTTATTTTAATACAATTTGTCAAACAACCTCCTGCTCCCTCCTGCCTGCTTTTTAGGATCCGCACCCGCCATCACCACCTCGCAAAACGTGACACTAGCACAGGGGTGGGCAAACTTTTTGACTCGCGGGCCGCATTGGGTTCTAAAATTTGACAGAGGGGCCGGGCCAGGAGCATTTGGAGGGAGTGTTTGGGCCGGAAATACTCTGAACAAGTTATGTCCATAATTTATAAAATCACTTCAAATGACTTCGACTGAGCGTATTTTACAAAGATTCCACAGCATATAGCTATAGTTCACGTTTTAAGACTTGCGCTGAATATTCATGAAGTCTTGTTTTCGAGGTGATGATGATCCCCATGTGACGTCACGTTTGGACCGCCCCTGACCGAGAAAGCGACATACATTGCATTTTGGGTACTTTGTTTGGTCTGAAAACTTCGTGTTGATCCCTGTTGATGGTGAAATTAGAAGGAAAACACATAAATAACGCCATGCTGAATCGTTGTGTGTTGCACCAAGACATCTATTTGATATTCGCTGACACAAATTCCCAGCAGAAAAATCAGCCCATTTCCAACGGAGCTTGGGCGCCATCTTGTGCATTTTCTGGGCGCTACATTGCTGTCATTGACGGCTCGAATTGATATGGGAGGATTCCTTGAATCAATTGCAAACATTTATGCTTTCCTCTTTAGAACTATTTGAATCATATTCATAACTGGATGAGTAACAAGAAAACATCTTCTCCGAATCTGAAGCCATTGTTTTGATTCTCGATCAAAGGCAAGACGTCTTGGCGTGACGTCACAAACAGGGGGGTGGGACCTTCTGAAACTGACCATTTCCGGATTCATTTGAAGTCATTTTTATTGGTGTTTTTCATTTAACTAAAAATATCAGCCTGCCTGATTTGGGTATTTTAGATGCTATAAAACGTTTTTCTGATGTCAGTGGGAAACAAAAACAAAAAATGGTGCCGGTTGTCCTTTAAATGTAGTATGTACAAACCTCATAGCACAGTAAGAACACTACAACCCAATTTATTAACTGTCTTTCAAATGTGAAAAATATCCCTGATCAGTTAATAAATTTGTCTCAAGGAATATGCAAGATATGGCATTTACAGACTATTTCGCAGATACTTGGAGGAGGAAATGGAAATAGATTAAAATAACATGCACTGTGATTTATCAAGATTGCGTCTGTTTTTAATAAGTTTCCATCGAAGGGGCAAAGTTAAAGAAATCAACATTTATTGAAAAATGGAATCACTTTCAACATTCAAAACATATTACACAACGAAATATTCAAGCTCAATAATACCTACTTGTGTTAAATTCCGCCAAATCATAGATGGTTTGTCCTGACCGCACGCTCAACAAACTCCTCACTGACGCCCTCGCCTTCACGCGCAAACAATACACGTGTACCGTCGCCGAGCACACAAACATAGACTACCTGCAGTTGAAATTTGCATACTCGGCACGGCAGCCAATCAGAAGCCTGCTTCTTTCTTCCGGACTTTCGCAAGCGTTATAAAGTCGTGCAATTGCATATCATTTTCCAAAATAGATGCACAGAACCTCAGACCAGAAGAAAGATTCAAAAGAAGCTAACAACATATGTGACGCTAAAAAACGTAAATTTACATTAACCCGTGACTGTAAAGTGTACGTGAGACTTATGAAAGGGGCTTAGTGGCTCGTAGGAAGCAATGCAAACGTTGCATTGTGCACCGCAATGACAATCGACTACTGCAGCAAAATCTACAGCCATGCACATTTACCGTAAATTAAGCAAGGTAGCATTTGTAGTAGGTGCATTCTTGATTTTAGAAAAAACTTTATACTTTGTTACAATGTTTTTTAATGTGATTAGTTGTCTCATTGTGCTTCAAGTTGTGAAAAATGGGTCAGGCAACTTTTCAGTTATCTGCCCTGTTGTTTGCTAACTTTTTGTCATGAGTTTTAGACACTGTTTGTACTATAATTTGGGCAATCGATGAGAAGGTTTCTTTAGCCGTCATCTGTACAAAAGTGAAGGTTTCGGACGTTTCGCCTCCTATCCAAGAGGCTTCGTCAGCGAACTAAAGTCTGACTGGTCGTATCGGCCCCATTTATATATCCCTAATGTCCAGACCTGGTGGCGCCGGACACAGCTATGATAGGTCCCTACTCTCAGGTTGGGGGGGGGCGCGGGACCCCCCCCTGTGGCCCCACTGATTGTTCCTACATTCCTGACTAACGATTGGCCTATTACACCCACTCCCCCCGGTATCACCTCATCAACATAACGACCCTCATAAGCATTGCGAAAGTTGCCTAACCTGTTTTGCCTGAGCAGGCTATTGTATGAACGATCCAAATTGAACCTCACACCACCAGACCGGTTTAATGAAGGATTTTGTTGTTTTATAAGAATCACCTCTTTTACCCCCCTTTCAAACCATCTATGTTCTTTCGCTAAGATTTTAACCTCATTGTCGTCAAATGAGTGGTTGCTAGCTTTTAGGTGCAAATGTACTGCCGATTGAGGCCCACTAGTATTATCCCTGCGATGTTGATAAAGTCTTTTTTTGAGAATTTGTTGAGTCTCCCCAATGTACTGCTCTTTACAATTTTCATTCTTACAATGTATGGAATAAACTACATTACTTTGTTTTTCATTTGGTAGCCTATCTTTTGGATGCACTAATTTTTGCCTTAACGTGTTTATCGGTTTGAAATAAGTAGGAATTTTATGTTGCCAAAGGACTCTTTGTAATTTTTCAGAAACTCCTGCAATGTACGGTACTGCTACTCCTCTCCTTTTAGAATCTTGAGAATTATTGGTTTCGTTCGCTATTCTTTCTTTCTGACATTTGTTGAATGACCACTGAGGGTACCCACAGTTAGTGAGTGCTCTCCTGATATGTTTTGACTCCTTTTCTCTACCTTCAGTGCTAGTTGGTATTAGTTTAGCCCTATGCTGGAGGGTTCTGATAACTCCTAGTTTATGTTGTAAAGGGTGGTTAGAGTCAAAAAGTAAGTATTGGTCAGTGTGCGTAGCCTTCCTAAAGACTTCTGTTTTTAGCGCTCTGTCCTCTTTTATAATTACTTTACAATCCAAGAAGGCTAGTTGGTTCTCTTGAATGTCCTCACGAGTAAATTTAATGTTGAAGTCTACAGAGTTGAGATGATCTGTGAAGGATTGAATTTCTTGTTTCTTAATTATGACAAAAGTATCGTCCACATATCTAAACCAGTGTCTAGGTTTTGTCCCTGGGAAGGATGTGAGGGCCTGTTTCTCCATCTCTTCCATGTAAAGATTAGCCACTATGGGTGAAACTGGTGAGCCCATAGCACAACCATGGATTTGTTTATAAAAATTTTCCCGAAATTGAAAATACATAGTATTAAGGCAGATTTCTAATAATTGGCAGATGTGATCCGGTTTCAGTTTGGTTCTTTCATGCAGAGAAACATCCGCCAGCAGCCTCGTCCTCACCACTGAGACTGCTGCTGGGGTAGGGACAGATGTAAAGAGAGAAGTCACATCGTATGATGCCAAAGTTTCCTCAGGTTCCAATATGAGGTCTTTGATCCTCTCTACAAACCCTGTGGTGTTCTCTACGTGGTATTCTGTGTTACCAACCAACGGAGCTAAAATAGTTTTTAAATATTTGGCTACATTGTATGTAGAGGAGTCAATGCTACAAACAATGGGTCGGAGGGGGAACCCTTCTTTATGTATTTTTGGCAGGCCATAGATACATGGCGTGGCCTCTCCCGGGTATAATCTAAAATACATCTGTTTGTCTATGTTTTCCTTTCTCTAGCTTTTGGAGACAGTCAATCATTTCTTTCTTGTATCTATTGGAAGGGTCCCTTTTTAGTTGCTCATACGTGTTAGAATCACTGATTAACCTATTTATTTTGTCTTCATAATCCAATGTGTTGAGCAGCACTGTGCATCTGCCCTTGTCTGCTGGCAAAATAGTAATATTTTTGTCTTTTTGTAGAGTAGTTAACGCCTTTCTCTCTTCTAATGTTATGTTGGACGGAGGAAGTTTGGCACTACTGAGAAGAGCTGATATTTTAATGCGTAGATCATCTGCCTCTGCATACGAAAGTTTGTTATTTTTAATAGCCGATTCAGTAGCTGTGATATAATCTATTGTAGGTATAGTTTTAGGAGTCACTGAGAAATTTAAACCTTTGGTAAGTACCGCCTTTTCTGTCTCTGAGAGATCTCTGTCTGACAAATTTTTGATCCAATTCTCCCTTGCAAACTGTTCATACCTAATTTTACGCGTGTTTACCAGTAGCTGAGATTGTTTCAGATTGTTACACAGACGTATAATTTGGGCAAGTTCGGCGGGCCGGATTAAAAAGCCTAACGGGCCGTATGTGGCCCGCGGGCCGTAGTTTGCCCATGCCTGCACTAGCATGTTAGCGTTTGCACAGTTGCCATTATTTCTAGAGTCCTGATTTTTTTTCTTGAAGTCTCAAGTACACCTCCAACATTTCATTTACATGTACATCATTTCAGGACATAAAATAAAATGTTGGAAGGGCTTAATTTGGGGTCTACAGATTTCTGAAGGGACTGGAGCACCATACCTGGTATAAATCAATATAATCAGTATTTCATAGTTACCATTGTCAGAGATGAGTAATTGTGTTACACTGATGCGTTACACTGAGGCGTATTTGCCTCGAGAGTCTTAAACTAAAGTGTCCAGGTATGAAAATCATCCATATTCGCCAGAGACAAACTAACAAGAAAAATCTTACTCTTTAATCTTGTCAGTAGAGTCCTTGACACCATCCAAATCATAATCAAATATTGGTCCAGTGAGAACATTCAACCCATTTCTTTCAGTGGAATATTTCTTCAAAAGGACTCTCTGAAAATAAGACAATATTTCTGGGGGGGCGGGGTGGGTGGACGAGGTAAGTATGAACAGTCTGAGACTGAAGGAAATACAGGTGACAAAGAAAGAAACATAAAACAGTTTGCAAATGAATGAAAATGTGTAGGTGGGTTATGGGACAGTCACTGGCAGCGCTACAAAACACCTTGCTTCATGGAGTGAAGACAATTATAAGAGAGGGAGGGACTCAATGAAAAGCATGAATTTCAACAAGTGGACACATTTAATTCCAGACCTTCTGACCAGTAGAAAACCAGTGCAGGGCCAAGCTTTGAGTTTTCAAGCCATAGAATGATTTGGGAGGCCAAAGTCCTGATTGAACAAGCTCGTCAACATTTTACATTGGCTGCTACATCCGTGATTTTGCAACACTTTGAAACTGCGATTGAATTTTAGAGCAAAAACAGTGGCCAACTCTCAGCCATTCATGAAAACTATGTGCTGCACGACACAGCGTGTGACAATTCAGACGGGTTTGGCAGCATCGCTTCGTGTGCGGTAAAATTATCAGACATTGTTTTTACAGTAATATTAATAACATGGCACTTTTGCTAAACCTAGACCCATGCCTTAAATGTAATTGAAGTATGCCCCTCACAGTTTTAATATATTTCTCATATAGCCCTAAACATGTTTCGTTCATCAACTGCGACTTTTTTTCCATTCTTTACTCGTTCAATGTCTGTAACATAATACAGCATTGGTTTCCTCGGGGCATTCCGAATGGTTTGCTGAGGCTATCGCTCGTGTAATGGTTCTGATTGATTTTCCAGCTTTTCTGACCTTTCGGCTGTGCAATTGCCTTTGTCTTTTTTGTTTCATGTTGGTTCTACTTCAAACTAGCACAAATGCAGTGTTCACTTGCCTGTTCCAATATTTTTGCCCACATGATAAATGGCTGCACAAAATGTTTTTTTTTAGATTACTTTCAAATGCATACATCAGAAAAGAGGTTGGGATTTTGATATATTATGTCATATTCATCAAATGATTAACATATTTGTTCCAGAAATTAGCCCCATTGTTCTAGTATGTGGGAAGGAAGTGGACAATAAATGGAAAATGATATACTTACTCTTAAATGCAGGATACATAGGAACAGTGTTGGTTATAAAAAGGGCTTCATATTTCTTCTCAATGCTGGTGGATAATTCTGTTGAAATATTAAGTCAATTTTAGCTTCAATATCAACATTTTTCTACAACTATTAAATTCAGACTTACACTTCTATAAAATCATTTTTTGCATTGTCAAACTATTTCTAAAACTGGCACTGTATAGATGCCACATCCTGATTGGCGTCAGGGGCGCGCCCCTCCCCTTCCCTGTTCCTTGGGCTCGCACACCTGATTTCCATTCACTAATGTGCCTTCTGACTATAAGTCACCCGGTTAGGCTCAATATTCGCCGGTGTATTCCCTTTCGTGATTCTCTACTGCTGTATGCAAGGTTGGTCGTTCTCCCTTTGTGCTGTCGTTTTGTTTGGTGTTCCCCTGCGTGTCTAGTAAAACCTTTTGAACTCATCTACTGCCTCCATCGGGTACTTCGGATTCAGTTCCTTTTTGTCCGACGAGGTTGTTTTGTTTATTTGCCTCGTGCGGACATGACACGCGCCGCGACTTTGACAGGGCTCCCCACCCCCTCAGTTAGCAGTCGCGGTCTCCCCTTACCACACCCAGCACGTTACGGAGGTGAGCCCGGGTGCTGCGTGAAATTTCTTATGCAGTGCTCTATATATATATATATATATATATATATATAGTGATGTCACGAGAGGCTGAGTCCTGGAGGGCAAATACATTCCCCTAAAATGGCTCCACCCAGAGAGCGTTTTGGCCCCATCTGGTGGAAGGCAGCAATTCAAACCCCACACCTGTGGCTGATTACGGCTTGATAGGGAAGCAAGGCTTTTTAGGCAGAGAGCCTCTGAGAGTGGAAGTCGGGGGAGACAAGCTCCATCGCTGTGCTCTGTGGAGAAACTGATTGCTGCATGAATTTCATCGCCAGTTGGGACCATACGACAGAACACTGGATTTGGACCTTGCTAAAGGTGGCTAGACTACCTAGGAAGGACATTAAGAGGGGTGAGGCCTAGAAACACATGGAAAAGAACTCCGTCTTCAGTTTCAGAGACTTTATTATGATTTAAGTATTGGAAGAGATGCCGTTCTTGCCTTTGTTGTTTGTGAATTCCCCCTGAAACCTTATTAAAACCTTTGTATGCATTCAAACCTGTCGCCCATTGCGCTCCTTGTCCTGTCCTGCTGAGAGCTAGCCTCTCATGACATCAATATATATATATATATATATATATATATATATATACACACACTGTTTGGTCCCACTGGCCCGTGTACATCTCATCCCGTTGACTTGGGCCCCCTGGCTCCTTATCCGAAGTCAACAGTCTCAAACTTGGGTCTGAAACTGGACAATGACTTTAAACCCGACCGACAAATTGCTGCTGATGTTAAATCCAGCTTCTTTCATCTTGGGCAACTGGCTAAAATCAAACCTCTCCTCTCTCATGAGCATCTTAAATCAGTAATTCATGCCTTTGTCACATCTCGGCTTGATTCCTGTAATGCGCTTTACTTTAGAGTCAGCCAATCCTCCTTAAAGCTCTTGCTCGCCTCTTGACATGCAAAAAGGAAAACTTCTCAATTGGTTAAAGAAAAGAAGGAATCCACACGTTCTCCCATTTTTACAGAGGTATTTGTCAGGTGTTCCAAAAATGTCATCCAGATATTGTATCGTATTATAATAACATCAATATGAAAAAAATGGTTAGATTTCTTTTCAGGTACAATACAATTTTCACTAACGTGGTGGGTATAGGAAGGCATGTGTGACATGTTTTTCTGCCTTGTACTTTGTACAGGACTGCATGAAAGCTGATTGGACTCTCGCATCTGGCCGAACACAGTTCATCAGGACATCCGGCAAAGCAGACACTTCTAGCTGAATGACAACATAGAGGACAGTGTTTAAATATTGCGTATTTCATTAACATGGGATAAAATATTCCTGCTTGTTGCAGCTTTTGTTCACATTCATTTGTTTGCTGTGTATAGTGCACAATTTACTTGATTTCTGGGTTCTTTGCTAATTTATTAGAAACGGAGACAAATACAAACCTACCTGTTCTTGTGTGAAAATGTTAACCTAAGAACGGGTTGTGCTACCCTTAGCAGCAATAACTGAAATAAAGCGTTTAAAATAATTGTTGACACATCACTGTGTAAGAATTTTGGCCCACTCTTTTTTCTGTATCGACTTTGACTTGGCCACTTAAAAACATGATTATAAATTATTACTTTTAGCAATTCAGTCGTGGACTTGCTTGTGTATTTTGGATAATTTTCCTGCTGCCTGATCCAAGAGTGCTTGGGTTTGAGGTTGCAAATTAATTGTCGGACATTCTCCTTCAGGATTTTCTGGCAGACAGCAGAATTTATTGTGCCATAAATCACAGCAAGTCACGGTCGTTAGATAGTAAAGCAACCATAGACCATGACATTGCCAACACCATATATTATTGATTTTACTGTTGGAATGATGTTTTTTTATCAAATGTGCTATTTTTACCCCAAGCCTCTTACAAAAATTTGGATTGTTGATTCTTCAGTTGACAGAATGTATTTCCACAAGTCTTGACAATCATCAAGAAGTCTTTGAGCAAAAGTCAGACGAGCGCGTTTGTTCATTTGGACAGCAATCGTTTAACTTGGAACGCTCCCTTAAATACCTTTTTTTTAATAGTCACGGACACTAACCTGAACTGAAGCTAGCAACGTCTGAAATTCTTTGTGTGACTGATTTTTTTTAAACCTTCTGGATGAGTTATCATCACACTCTTAGAGTAATTTTAGCTGGTCGACTACTCCTCGGAATGTTTGCCACTTCTTCCAGTTTCATCCATTTGGGAATAAAGGCTCTGACAGCGGTTTGCTGAAGCCCCAGAATCCTGGGATTGGCATTTTAATCTTTTCCAGACAGATAGAGTTAAATAATTGTTTCTCTTTTGTTCTTGAATTTCTTTGGATTGTAGCATGCGTATGTTTATTCCAGATCTTGTATCTTATGTTACTTTTCTGACAGATTGTCAGAAAAGAATCACAATGTGTGATTTAACAAGAAGGTTGTGATTACTTTTTCATCGGGAAACAGGTCGTTTTGAATTATTTTTGTGTTTGAACAAATTACATTGGCATTGACAAATTACATTTGGATTCATTGGCTAGTCCCTGTGTGATATTAAAATGTCTACGATGAACCGAAACCTTTATATGTGATAAATATGCAAAGAACACAGAAATCTGTAGTGAGGCAAATACTATCTCACAGCTTTGTGGAAATAACGCATCATTTGAGAAAGCCTCTCCCCATACACTTAACATTTGATGTGAAACAATAACAACTAAGTCTTGACAAAACTCAATGCATTGGGGGGAGGAAAGCAAATAAAATGTACAGTACCTTCCGGCTAATGGTGTATGAAGTCCACAGTGGCATTGCAAGATCCTCATTGTAGCCACAGACATAGTCAGTGTGGTGCAGAATAGAATACTTTGTATGGTATCGTACTGCAGGTCGACCGTATGGCATATTTCTACTGTCTAAAAAATAAATAAAAAAAATACATAAATAATAATTTTAAAATACTGTATATACATACATACACAAATAAAGACTGCAGAAATAAAGAAGCCATTTTTATCCATAATGGAATGCTTTGTACGGTATTGCACTATAGATGGACAACAAAAAGGCAATTTCATACTTTCTTTGAAATAAAAATACCATTTACATGCAGAGGTGATCAATTTTATCTCAATCATTTGATCAATGATTTGGAGGTCAGGTTTATTGTATGTTTGCACTATTAAAGATTTGCTATAGGATGACAAGGTGTGCGTATAGTCCACCCCCACATACTTGCGGTTCGGCAGCCACTGATTTGCAAATTGCAACTATTTTCCCCCCTCAAAATGTTCCCCATTTCTTGTGGAAGTCCTATGTTGAATGCTTTCAACATTATTGTGAAGGTGTGCTATGTGGAGGCATTCAAAAAAATACTCCACTAATGCAATTCAATGGGCATTAATTGTACACAGATTTTCACGATGTGCGACCTTACCCCCCACAAATTGCAGGGGCCAACTAATTGCACGATTTGTAGCATCAGTTTGCACTGACCATCAATTGCTTGCCTCAGTCGCTGATTTAGCTCTTCCACTTGGTTCTGTAAAATACACAGCCAGAGTGACTCCAGATTATAGCCTCGTGCAATGGTTACTTTCAAACCTCTTGGGTCCCGTCTTTTTACTCGAAACTGCAAAAAGAATGAAGAGGGGGGAGGAAAAAAATGTCTCTTGACATTGATCAACATAATAATCAAAAAGGCTGCACGGATTTTCTATTTCAGACATCAGCCAATTTCACTGCCATGATAAAGAAAAGATTGCATACGATATTAGGTCTGTAGTGGCTAAGCTGGAGCACCAGGAGAATTTCATGCGGTCCAAGCAAGATGCATGCACAATCTTGGAATACTACAAACAGTAAACATATGTACACAAAGCCCCTTTCTCCCTCTCTTTGCTCCTCTCCCTCACCCTCCCAATCCTTTATTTAGTTTGCGACTACACAATGGTCAATTACATGCATAGCAACTTTTTTTTGAGTGTGAAGTCTGTGTGAGAGGTGTGTGCAGCTCTTAATAGGTCAGTACAACCAACGCTTGCCAACAGAAAGCTAAAATATTAGGAATGGCATGAATTAGTGCTGCATTTCTCTTCAACATTGTACCCATGAGTTCTGCTTAAATTGTTTTTTTTTTAGTTTTCAAAGGTAGTTTTCAAATATACAGTGTTCACTTGACTGGATTAAATATTTGATAATCACAAGGCTATGGACGCATAAAATGTGTGTTTCAGTGTGAGATATCAGTTACTGCAACCTCATATCTGTTCTTAAAAAACTTAAATAGTCCAACTTTGTATCAAATTAATAATGTCAAGTATGCACAAAAAGATGTGCATAGATGACATCTGATGACATTCCTGTGCTTCTCTGCCTATCTAGAGCTCCTCCAACACCCCAACCCCACTAAACAGCTGTTTAAGTTTAGAATTAAGAAATTGGTGCTATTGTGAGGACAGCTCTGCAGACTTAAAGGAATACCGGTATGCCTCGGTCTTCACAGATCAACACGTGTCAAAAATATTGTCATCAGCAAGCGTGGAAAAATCTAGCTGAATTAAAACCCCAAGATAAACTGGGAGTGATTCATACTAAATGTAAAATTTGATAAATTTGCCTTAGATACGTCTGTGTAAGCTCTCAGTCGTACAGGAGTGGTCCATCGATGAGAAGGTTTCTTCAGCCGTCATCTGTACAAATTTGAAGGTTTCGGACGTTTCGTCTCCTATCCAAGAGGCTTCGTCAGCGAACTAAAGTCTGACTGGTCGTATCGGCCCTATTTATATATCCCTAATGTCCAGACATGGCGGCGCCGGATACAGCTATGATAGGTCCCTACTCTCAGGTTGGGGGGAGCAGAGGACCGAAACCTTCAAATTTGTACAGATGACGGCTGAAGAAACCTTCTCATCGATTTGCCTTAGATGTTACTGAAAATTATCAACACACCAAGAGGACAAACTGGACCTCCATTATGCTTCCGAACTGCTCCACTGACAATGTTGTCGACAAGGTAAATCATTGTGCCCTCACACAACTCTGAAAACAGGAAGGCCTAAAAAGTCAAGAGCTTGCCATAGGAGCCAAGACAGCATTGGGATCCTACAAGGGTATGTGCGCTCAGCTCTCACATGTATACCATCTTCATCTGTAACATAACATCTCCCAAGATGGCACCAACATCATTAAGTTTGCAGACAACATGACAATCATTGCCCTAAACACCAGTGAAACGTGGGCTTGTTTCATCTCGGCCCAAAACATTTGGACAACTGAAATGGTGAGTTTGGTCATAATTCAGCAAGAAAAAATGTTCTGTATTTGCACAGATTCAGCACTTATATTTAAAACATGTTTAAGAGGTTTAGAAACAAATCACTCTAACCGTTTTGCCTTTAATTCAGTAAGCGATATCAACTTTCTTAATACACTGCATTTATTTCTATTTTCTTGCCTGTGTTATGTTTCTCTCTACCCTTCAAATGAAATGTCTTCTTTTGTTCTGCCTTTCATGATTAAGAGTACAAGTCATCAGGTGCCACATCAGAATCATTTTTCATTTATACCTCTGCAGCACCTCAATAACCACCACTCCAACTCAAAGGCTTTTTCTTTTATTTGGTGATTCTATACTGTACTGTGTGGTTTCCAGAAAAAAAAAACATGTCAGAAAAAAACTGATATAAATTACATTCATAGAACATGTATTTTGTCCATGTTGTCCTTGTAGCAGTAGAAATTCATCATTCAAATCAAAGTTAATTATGGATTTTATAGACTTTGATTCTTTCAAATGATAGAGTGGATCCAGAGATCCATGGGGGATAGACATGCGAATGGAAAAAAAATATGGAGTATAATTGATGCCCATCAGTATGCTTTGGGAAACAAGTTAATGTTTGAAACTGAGAATATTTCAGAAAAAAAACGGGAATATGTGGGTGTCAAACTACTAGTATGTGGGGGTCCACTGAATATTTGGCAGATCAAATTAACATCAGATTTTTTTAAAGTCAATTAATTAATGAGGTGCCATGAGCATTGCTGTCTACATTAGAAATAGAGATATTGCATATTTATGACACTATCGTGAATAACTTCACGTCAACTATGAACTGTAAAGTTCATAGTTGGCCAAGATATGTAACAATGTCATAGTAGACCTTGTAATTGCAATTGCAGCCAAGGTCGTCTGTTCCTGTATGAATTTGAGCTGAAGTGATTGGCTTTGAAACTTCCTCTGGCATTGTAGGTTTGTAGAAAGGGTTTCTTAGAAGGTGGTTCAGACTGCCGTGGGTTCCATTATTGGGTGCTGGTGTTAGACCAAGAAGATCTGAAACCAAAATAAATAAACAAAAAGCCGAAGTTAAAGAGAGAATCACTCTTGTAAAGAACAAACTCTGAAAGTTATAATAAACAATAATAATAAATACAACAAATACAGTCATTACTATTACTATACAATAAAATGCACATTTCTCCTCTTTTATACCAATGCATGCCCTCTTTTAAAAGTGTTTTTATAATTTATTTTTTATAGAGATTCATTCATCTGTCATTCACACCGAACCGCTTATTGCGCACTCGGATTGCTGGGGCTGCTGGAGCCCATCCTAGCTAGCTGTCTATGGGCAGTCGGCGGGGGACAGCCTGAATTGGTTGCCAGCCAATCACAGGGCAAAATAGAAAAGATTTTCAAAAACCACCCCAAACACATTTTTATTTCCTGGTGTACAAAGTCAGTTGAGATATTCCCCTAGTTTAATTGAATTTATTTTTACCTTGTTAAATTATGTTAAATTTGCATTTTTTTGATGGTGATACTAGTGCAGCGTGTGCAACCGGAAACAAATTCCTTGTGTGTTCTACATACTTGGCAATAAAGATTGGATTTGCCTTTATTCGTCTCGCAGTAGAGAAATTTACATTTCACAGCAGCAAAGTGATGAAAGGAATGAAAGATGATTCTGATTAAATTGTTTTCATATTGGATTTGCCTCAGCTGCAGCCATTTTTAATTGCGATATAAATTAAACAGACGAGTGCAATGCTTTTTTCCTTTCCCATATTCACACACTCATTTAATACGATATCCTCCCCAAAAAATCATAAATAAACAAACGTATCTTACCACACATAACATTATAAAGCTCAATGTTTTCAAAGACTGGAACTTTTGTCTTGAATTTAAAGGAAGGTCCATATCCCAAAAATATTGTCTGAAAGGAGAGTTGAGGTTAATTTTGAAACCACTGATCAGCACAACGTGTTTATGACATTTTTTTTAAATACAGTAAAGTCTCGTTATATCGATATTCTCGGGAGTCCGAAAAAATATAGATATAACCGGGACTATCGATATATCCGACCCTGCGCGCATGTCATTTTCTCCTTGCGTTCATAGAAATAGTATCGTAATAAGCGGTACTATCGATATAACCGATATCGATATAACGAGACTTTACTGTACCTGCATACTGTTGATTTTATTGTCATATCCATGGTCACCAAAGAAGCCACAAAGCCTCTTTACTTCCGGTGGTTTCCTGAAGTGATAAAATCAAGATAGATGTAAAAGAATTAGCAATGTTAGTTAGAGAATACAACATGATGAATGAACAATGTCAATGACTACAACGGCATAATCAATCAAAACTTATACACACAATGACCCAGGAAGAAAAACACTGAGGTTATCACAATTTACTATGGCTTCTCTGGCTTGATGGGAGATTACCACTGTTCCCACCTTCCACATCGACATACTGTATGACTGACAGAAGCTCATATTCACAACCACCACGTGAAAGAAAGATGGATATCGATTCTGAAATAATCGAAAGAGATTATAATAAAAATGTTAAATATCACCTGGCAATGTGCCATTTCCTGTCCACCAAAAGATGTACATCCTCAATCCGTCGGTTATTAGCGTAGTGTAGTCTCTTTGGCAGATACTGCTTTAAATAAGGCCTAAAATGCTGATCTGGTTTCTTACACTGCAAAAAAAAGGTTTGGCCATGAATGTGACCATATTATAATTTCTGATCCTAGGAACGAAAACAATTGACCATACTTACAGTTAGATTTGCAACAATTGCCCTGGGGCTATCTGAAAAAAAAACACGAGAACAGTCAATTCAAATGAAGTCCAGTTAGAATATGACATATAAGCAATTACCGTCCATTTTCCTTCCCTCTATTGGTTGATTTAAGAGCATTTTGACTGATCTTTCAACACTGACACAATTTTGTGCTCTGTGACGGTGTAAGAATTGGATGTATCAAAAGAAAAAAATGAAAAAAAAAAAAAGTGTACCATACTTTTTTTTTCCTTTTAAGCTTTTCTATTATTTAGTGATCACCATCAGAAAATTTTGTTTCAGCAAAAAATGCTAATTTTTGACCGTGTAAAAAGAAACATGGGTACCAGTACATCTGCCACAGTCGGTCTCCATACCCTTTGTACAGAAAACAGTTATACATGTATTGTCAAGGTTATTACAAATGTTGTCAAATGTTGTGATACTGACATAGGGCAAAGGAGCAACCAAAATCAGATAAAGATTATGCATCTTTCCCAGTGGTCACAATGACAATCGATACAATTCTAATTTGCAAACAGTTGAGAAAGTCATGAGGCAATGAACTTTTTAATTGTCATTTCACATATATTTGAATGAATTGTTCAGTATTGTAATTGTATCATTTCTTTTAAAGATATAAACCCCAATAAAGACGGTTCGATATGCATCTCGATATATTTGTATGTGGAGCTATTTGATTTGGTTCAATTCATTACATCTGTGTCGTTTTAATTTAAAAAGTACTGGTATATAAATGTGACATTCAAACTCCTTTTTGTGACACCTCGAGTAATCACACGAGGAATGTGTTGCAAGTCATCCATTGTCCTGCATAAAAGGTGTATCAAAGAAAAAACAAAAATTCTATATAAACACATCACAGGCAAATACATTTATACATTTAGCAATAGCACTGATGTCCGAATGTAGCCACAAGGGGGCACAAGCCAGTGTATTATTGTGCCGGTCCCAAGCCCAGATAAATACAGAGGTTTGTGTCAGGAAGGGAATACGACGTAAAAAAAAATTGCCAAAACAAATATGCGAATCAAACCTCTGAATCCCATACCGGATCGGTCGAGGCCCGGGTTAACAACGGCCGCCATTGGTACTGTTGACCTTCAGGGTGCCAGTGGAAAATTGACTACTGTTGGGCGAAGAAGGAGAGGAGGGAGGTGTGCCCGGAGGAAAAGAGAGAAATGGAACGGCAAGAGTATAGAACTAAGAGTAGGAACTTTGAATGTAGGAACAATGACAGGTAAAGGTCGAGAGCTGGTTGACATGTTGCAGAGAATGAAGGTAGACATACTGTGTGTCCAGGAGACCAGGTGGAAAGGGAACAAGGCTAGAAGCTTAGGGTCTGGGTTTAAGTTGTTCTATCATGGTGAAGACAGAAAGAGAAATGGAGTTGGGGTTATCTTAAAAGAGGAGTTTGTTAGGAATGTCTTAGAAGTAAAAAGAGTATCACATAGAATGATAAGTCTGAAGCTAGAAATTAAAGGTGTGATGTTCAATGTTGTTTGTGGGTATGCCCCACAAGTAGGATGTGAGCTGGCGGAGAAGGAGATATTTTGGTTGGACTTTGATGAAGTCATACAGAACATCCCGAGAAGTGAGAGGGTTGTAGTTGGTGGAGACTTTAATGGACATGTTGGCGCAGGAAACAAAGATGATGAGGAAGTGATGGGCAGGTTTGGACTCCAGATGAGGAACGCTGAAGGATAGATGGTGGTTGACTTTGCTAAGAGAATGGAAATGGCTATTGTGAATATTTTCTTTGAGAAGAGACAGGAACATAGGGTGACCTATAAGAGTGGAGGCAGAAGTACACAGTAGTGGTTGGTGAGAGTGTAGCCAGACAGCATAGGTTGGTGGTGTGTAGGATGGCGCTGGCAGTGAGGAAGATGAAGAAACCAAAGGCTGAAGTGAGGACAAAATGGTGGAAGTTGAAAAAAGAAGAGTGTTGCATGACATTTAGGAAGGAGGTAAGACAAGAACTGGGTGCGCAAGAGGTCCTTCCAGATGACTGGCAAACTACAGCAAACATAATCAGAGGCATAGGTCGGAAAGTACTTGGTATATCAAGTGGAAGAAAGGTAGATAAGTAGACTTGGTGGTGGAATCGGGAGGTGCAGGAGTGTATACAGAGAAAGAGGTTAGCAAAGAAGTGGGACACTGAAAGGATGGACGAGAGCAGACAGCAGTACAAGGAGATGCAGTGCACTGTTAAAGTAAAGGTGGCAAAGGCCAAACAAGAGGCCTATGATGACTTGTATGCCCGGCTGGACAGCAAGGAAGGTGAGACTGATCTTTACAGGCTGGCGAGACAGAGAGACAAAGATGGTAAGGACCTGCAGCAGGTTGGGGTGATTAAGGATAGAGATGACAAAGTATTAACAGGTGCCAGTATTGTGATGGCAAGATGGAAAGAGTACTTTGAAGAATTCATGAATGAGGAAAATGAGAAGGAACAAAGAGTAGAAGACGTGACTGTTGTGGACCAAGACGTGGCAAACATTAGCAAGGATGAAGTGAGGAGGGCGCTGAAGAGGATGAAGGGGGGAAAGGCACTCGGGCCTGATGATTTACCAATCGAGGTATGGAAGTGTCTTGGAGAGGTGGCGGTGGTGTTCCTTACTGGGTTATTCAACAAGATCTTAGATGGCGAACAGATGCCTGAAGAATGGAGACGAAGTATACACGTGCCCATTTTTAAGAACAAAGGAGATGTGCAGAGTTGTACAACTACAGAGGAATAAAGTTGATGAGCCTTACAATGAAACTCTGGGAAAGAGTAGTTGAAGCCAGACTAATAGCAGATGAACAGATGAAAATGCAAGAACATCCAGCACAAACAATGGCAAGCCCTTAGTATTTTGGTTCACATGGTGAATTGATATGTCTGCAATGTCCCAGTTTTATGTTTGCTACCTTCAGAGAGGCAATGGATAAAGGTCCTATCAATAACTGACATGCAACAGTGTAACAACTGCACATGAGACATCAATCATTCACGGTTCACCAGCACCCTCGCCGCCTGGCATTTGATGGTACAAAAGATTTAACAGTCCACATGACCCCCTCACACTTTCCACATGTCATCAGAAGTGTTTCCCATACTTTCGCTACCTGTTTCAAGATAAGCATTTAATAACATTCATCATGCTGACCAAGGAATTCAGTATCATTTCCTTCTCTATAGCCAGCTAAACTCTAATTTGATTTGGGGAAACACAACTTTCAGTGACAATATCACCCACCATGTGAACTCAGTGTTCCAAAAGCCAGACTGCAGGCCATACTGCGACAGCATCCCGACTCAAAAACAAAGATAACGTATTTTTCAAGCATTTGTATCAGCGAACACAATTTTGTAATTTGATGATTTTTTTTCAGTTTTATTTAAAAAGAGGATGAATCGTTGCTTCTTACATTTTTGATTGTTGGGGAATCTTGGACGTATTCTGCCCAAGGATCCAGGAATAAGAATGATATCATCAACATTTGTCAAGTAATTGCTGAGGAACTCCGTTTGGCCACAATGGGCCTCTTCCATACCTAAAAAGATAAAGAGGAGTAGAAGTTTGCATCCTAAAATTCATATAATATACAGTTAAAATAAATGGAGCTCTCCCATTAATTATTCGTACTGCTGTGTAGTATACTCCTACCGTGATCTCCAACTATGATGATGTTGACACATCGGTGCAATTTCATCTGCTTAAGTCCATTCATGAGCTGACCTACTATTCTATCAATCAACCTAAGAGGATAATTCAACTGGAACACACAAAATGAGTGATGATTACACTGGTTTCGTTTGTTTGAAATAGTGCTGGAAAAAAACAAAGATACTCACTTCGATGCTGTTGGGTCCCATTTTATGTCCATATATGTCTGGCTGCTCAAAGTGCATAGCATAAACGTAGGGTCTAAGACAAGAGGAAACATTTAGACTGTTAGGCTATATAAAGAGTCTCTGCGTCTTTGTGTTGTCATGTTATTTGTTTTTTTTTTTGTGTGTTCTTTTGACTTCAAGACGAGTGGCTGCCTTTCCAGCAACTTTTTATTTTGTTTTTCTACTTTCATTCCTTTCATAACTTTTCAATTTCTCCACTGCGAGACTAATAAAGGCAAATCCATAAGGTGAATATTATATATATATATATATATATATATATATATTGTGATGTCACGAGAGGCTGTGTCCTGGAGGGCAAATACATCCCCCTAAGATGGCTCCATACAGAGAGAGTCTTGGCCCCACCTGGTTGTGTTACTTTGTGTAAGCGGGTTCGGTAAATGATACAACTTCTGGATAGAGTTGAGGTTCTTTATTAGGACAGCTGTGTTGGTTAGAGGGAGAAGGCAATTGACATGTGTCGCTCTCGTAGGCTCTCATCAGACTGACTCGGAGCAGCAGCGCGCATGCTCCTTTGATCTAAAGCCAGGCATCACTAGTAGAACATGCAAATACGATTTGCTCATATCATTACATCTCCCTTTCTTAATGGAATTCTTTACTTTTAACAAATGTAATGAATTTAATTATGTCAGTAATTAGCAACCTTAAACTTGAATAAAGTATTTCTAACTTTTGCAACAATAAATGAAACATTCACATCATTTTTTTTTCACCATGATCACTTAGAAAAACATGTTAAATGGTTTCAATCAGTCTCTCAGGTGGTATCACTTTCCTTGAGGATTTTCGGATAGCATGTCCTGGATTTAGAGGTGTTACAACAGTCTCTGTTACAGCCTCTGTTCGTTGACTTGCTATGGTTGGTTCTTTGAGAAGATCTCGGCGGTTTCTTCTTAAAACAGCACCTTCCTCTGTCTGAATGTTGTATGACCTTGGTTGGACCTGACGCAGAACAGTTCCTTTCTGTGACCATGTGTCTGTTTTGTCTTTGTACCGTACTTGGTCACCGGTGTGTAGTTCAGGTAGGTTCCGTGTTCCTCTGTCATGGTAGAACTTTTGTTTTTGTTTCTGTTGTTCTTTGATCTTCCTCACTTTCTCCCCTTCCTTTGTCTTCAGCAAGTTTTCCGGGATGGGTAAGTTGGATCTCAGCACGCGTCCCATGAGTAGCTGGGCCGGGGACATACCACACTCGAGCGGCGTTGTGCGATACACCAGCAAGCTCTGGTAGAAATCAGTTCCACTGTCTGTTGCCTTGTACATCAGTCTTTTCACAGTCTTGACAGAACTTTCCACCAAGCCATTGGATTGTGGAAAATGTGGACTTGAGGTTATGTGTTTAAAGTCCCACTCCTTTGCAAATTTTCTGAACTTCTCATTGGCGAATTGTGGACCGTTATCAGAAAACACTTGGTTTGCAATCCCGTTTCTAGCAAATATGGCCTTTATGCATGTTATCACTGCTTCTGCTGTTGTAGCTTGCAGTCTGCAAACTTCTGGATACAGGGAGTAGTAGTCTGTGACCAAAAGATAATCTTTACCTTGACACGAAAACAGGTCAGCACCCACCTTCTGGTATGGTCTTTCTGGTGCTTGGTTTGGGTGTAGTGGCTCTGCCGGTTGATTTGCTTGATATTTGAGGCAAATTGTACATCTCGACACTTGATCTGTGATGTCTTGATTCATTCTAGGCCAGAACATCAGTTGTCGTGCTCTTTTCTTGCACTTTTCAATTCCAAGATGTCCTTCATGGATCTTTTTGAGCATTTCACTTCTCAAAGTCTTTGGAATGACAATCTTACTGCCTTTGTATATGATGTCATCCACTACAGATAACTCCATCCTGTAGTTCCAATATTCTGCTGCGTCTGGTAAACAATTTTGTTTCACTTCGGGCCATCCATTTTTGATGATTTGTTTCAATTGTTTCAGTGTCTCATCCTTGTTTGTTTCCATCCGTATAATCTCCATCTTTGCATCTGCAACTGGCAATGCACTGGTGATCATGTGTACGTAAGCTTCAACTTCTTCATCCAGTTTAGCCTTCGAGTGCTCCTTCGGGTCAACAGCTCTGGATAGAGTGTCAGCTGTATACATCAGTTTTCCAGGGGTGTATGCGACCTTCAGTGAGTAACGTTGTAGCCTGATCATCATTCGCTGTATACGGAGTGGACAGTCATTTAGTGGCTTTTGAAACAATGCTATTAAGGGCTTGTGATCAGTCTCCACGCTGATTTCTTGTCCTGACACAAATTGATGAAATCTCTCACAGGCATACGTAATGCTGAGCAGTTCTTTTTCAATTTGTGCATAACGTGTTTCCGGATCCGTCATCGAACGCGATGCATATGCTACGGGTTGCCAGCCTTCATGTTTTTGTAGAAGTACTGCACCAAGCCCACTCTGTGATGCATCCGATGATATTTTGATTGGTTTTTCTGGATCATAGAATTTCAGTACTGGTTCCTCTGTGAGCAGCTTCCTCAGTTCATTCCATGCCTTCTCATGCTCATGATTCCATTGCCATTCTATCTTCTTCTCAGTTAGTTGTCTCAGTGGGGCCATCTTTTCTGACAGGTTGGGTATAAATTTTCCCATGAAAGTGATCATCCCATTAAACCGTTGCACATCTTTTTTGCATTGCGGCCTTGGCATGTTTTCTATAGCAGACACTTTTCGTGGGTCTGGTCTGATACCTTCACTGCTTAGGATATCTCCCAGAAATGTCAATTCTGTTGTACCTAGCTGACATTTCTCTTTATTCAGCTTCAGGTTTGCTTTTCTTGTTGCTTCTAGCACAGCTTTCAGTCTCTCGTCATGTTGAACTCTGGTGGCACCCCAAATGATGATGTCATCCATCGAGGTATCAACTCCTTCCAAGTGCTCATATATCATGTTGATTGTTTTGTGATAAACTTCAGGAGCTGAAGCAATTCCAAAAGGTAGTCTTAGGAATCTGTATCTTCCAAACGGAGTGTTGAAAGTACATAGTTTGGAACTTGGCTCATCCAGCTTCATTTGCCAAAATCCTGAAGAAGCATCCAGCTTGCTGAAATACTTTGCCTTTGAAAACTGTGCCATAATCTCTTCACGAGTAGGTAGCTTGAAGTGTTCTCTCTTGATGGCTCTGTTTAGATCTCTGGGATCCAGGCATATTCTGAGTTTTCCATTCTTTTTGTCCACGACAACAAGGGAACTGACCCAGTCAGTCGGCTCATCAATTTTCTTTATTACATGCTTGTTCTCCATGTTGTCCAATTCTGATTTTAGCTGCTTTTGAAGAGCAAACGGGACTTTCCTGCATGGATGTATGACTGGTGGCACACTTTTGTCCACTCTGATTGTGTGTTCTCCTGGTAGGCAGCCTAACCCTTGAAACAAGTCTTTGTACTGCTCCATCAGTTGATCATATGCTGTCTCTTTTTGTCTATCCACAACAAAAACTCTCTTCACTAGGTGTAGTCTCTCACATGCCAACAATCCTAGTAGACCCTGCACATCCCTTGGAACTATGATGAAAGATAGCTTATGTAATTGGCCTTTATGTGTCACATTCACAATGCATTTTCCTTTCATTGGTATGACTGAACCCGCATAAGCTGTTACTTTCATATTTGCTTTATGTATTTTTGGTCTCGGCCTGATCTTCATGAAATCAGTCTCTGAAATGACATTCACATTGGCTCCAGTATCCAATTTGAATTTTAGATGAATGTTGTTCACTTTCAGTGTAGTGATCCAATCTCTTTCTTCTCTTTCATCTTTTACAGCATTCACATAAAGTTCCTCCACTTCATAATGATCATCTACTGCATCTACCTTGCCTTTCATGTCTTGGTTCCTGCAGCAACGAGCATAGTGATTTGCTTTGTCGCAGTTTTTACATATTTTCCCATATGCTGGACATTGCTTTGGGGGATGTTGCGTACCACAACGAGTACAAGATTTTTGTTTGAGTATCCTATTTTTGTTGGGTTTTCTCACTCTTGCTTTGATCTCAGCAGTCTTGTTTTTGTTGAATCTGTGTGCATTTCTTTCCACTGCATCCACGTTGCAGCTAGAATCATTTAGCAACTCTTTAGCCTGTGATTTAACAGTCTCAGCGGCTCTACACAGTGCTAAGGCTTTTTCCAGGTCCAGATCTGATTCTCTGAGTAGCCTTTCTCTCAGTTTATTATCTGTAATGCCACACACTATTCTGTCTTTGATCAGTGATTCTGTTAATCCACCGAACTCACATGTCTTTGATCTGTTTCTCAGCTCATTTGCATATTGGTCAATAGTTTCTCCAACTGTCTGTACACATGTGAAGAATCTGTGCCTTTCAAACGTCACATTGCGTTTCGGAATGCAGTAAGCTTCAAACCTTTGCATTATTTTTGACAGCTTCATCTTGTCATCCTCAGCATCAAATGTGAAGTTATTGTAGACCTCTAGAGCTTCCTCTCCCACAACGTGCAAAAACATGGATGCTTTCATCTTTGAATGGCTTTCATCAGCTCCAATTGCAGACAAATACAGTTCAAAACGTTGCTTAAATCTCTTCCAATTTTCAGCCACGTTACCTGTTAGCTGCAGAGCTGTGGGTGGACGTAAAGCTTCCATTTCTGCCGTTTTCTGCCGTGGGTTGTGCTCAATGTCTTTCCTCCGTGGAATCTTTCGTTCCAAGTCCTTTTATCGTCCTCTTGTCTTCCAGACCAATTCTGACACCATGTGTTACTTTGTGTAAGCGGGTTCGGTAAATGATACAACTTCTGGATAGAGTTGAGGTTCTTTATTAGGACAGCTGTGTTGGTTAGAGGGAGAAGGCAATTGACATGTGTCGCTCTCGTAGGCTCTCATCAGACTGACTCGGAGCAGCAGCGCGCATGCTCCTTTGATCTAAAGCCAGGCATCACTAGTAGAACATGCAAATACGATTTGCTCATATCATTACACTGGTGGAGGGCAGCAATTAAACCCACACACCTGCGGCTGAGCAGGGCTCTTAAGGCAGGGAGCCTCTGAGTGTGCAGTTTGGGGAAAGACAAGCTCGATTGCTGTGCTCGGTGGAGAAGTTGATTGCTGCGTGGAACTCATTGCCAGTTGGGACCACACGACTGGACACTGGATTTGAACCTAGCTAAGGTGGCTAGGCTACATGACGAGGACATCAAGAGGGGTGAGGCCTAGAGACTCTTGTAAAGAACTCCGTCTTCAGTTTTACCTCAGAGGAGACTTTATTTGGATTTAAGTATCAGAAGAGACTTTATTTGGATTTAAGTAGCAGAAGAGACTTTATTTGGATTTAAGTATCAGAAGAGACTTTATTTTGATAAGTATTGGACGAGACACTATTCAAACCTTTGTTGCTTGTGAATTCCCCCTGGAACCCTTGATTAAAACCTTTTGTTTGTATCCAAACCTGTCGTCCATTGCACTTCTTGTCCTGTCCCGCTGAGAGCTAGCCTCTCATGGTATCACATATGGTGGAGGATGCGGGCACTGGACAAGCGTTAGTAAGTGCATGGACATTGATGGTTTGTGTTATGTTTTTTCTAAATTGAAAATATCCTCAATTACAAAAATGGAAGACATTTTGAAAACCCTGCTTGCAAGTCAGGAAGCCCAATATCAGGCCAATTTGGCTCTCCTGGAGGAGCAAAAGAGAGCCAATGAACTGAAGGCAGAGGAATTGCTCTTGCAAAAACAAATGGCCGCCAAGAACATGCCCCGGGTGAAGGCGGGTGATTTTTTAGCCAAGATGGGGGGGACGGATGATATTGAGGCGTACCTGCATACGTTTGAAGCAACAGCAACTCGAGAAAAGTGGCCCAAGCAGCAGTGGGTGGGATTGCTTGCACCCTTCCTGACAGGGGACTTGACCGCAGACAGAGCAGACAACTATGATTATTTAAAGCTGAAATTCTCAGCAGACATGGGCTCACCAAGTTCGGGATGGCACAGCGCTTCCACACCTGGACTTTCCAGCCAGACCAACCTCCACGGGCACAGATGCACGAATTGGCCCGCATCGCACGGAAGTGGCTGGAACCGGAAAGGAGCACGGCAGCTGAGGTGGTCGAGGCCATTGTCGTGGATCGCTACTTACGAGCCCTGCCCTATGAGGCAAAAAAGATCATCAGCCAGCAGTCGCTGACTACTGCCTGTCAAACAGTGGCAGCAGTGGAACAGTACCAGGCCACAGCGGAGATGCTGCGAACAACCAGGAAGGAAACCGGCAACACATCCCCACCCAGGACTGGAATGGCCCGCACAAAGGCGCCCAAGCTCCCCAACACAGCCAAGATAGTTCCAGGCGGTACCAGAAGCCCACCCAGGCAGTGGCAAATACCCGGGGGCACTAGGCCCAGACGATGCTACAGATGCGGAGAGACGGGACACATCCCACGGCAGTGTGGAAAACCAACAGAAGAGTCCATGCCGACCGCTGACTCTTCCAGTGCCCACCCTGCTCACTATGCCTCCCTCCTGGGGGGTAGTGGAAGCTCACTAGCAAGACCCCCCCACAGGATGTTGAAGCCCTGCTGGACTCCGGAAGCCTGGTCACCTTGGTGGATCCAACCAGGTTGTCTCCAGAGAAAACCCTCCCAGTCTCCTGTGTCCACGGAGACTGGGAGGGTTTTCACGCCATGAAAACTGTACAAGTCTTAGAGGGTGTAGTACTGGGGGAGAGGACGAGTCCCACATACCCCCATTTTGCTGTTGACCGTGGGTTAATATACCAGGTAACGAAGCAAAATGGTGAAGTACGTGAACAACTTCTCGTACCACAGCCACACCGAGCTACAGTCCTGGACTTGGCACACACACACCTGCTAGGGGGACACCTAGGGGTAGAAAAGACGAAGGAGAGAATCTTGCAGCGGTTCTTCTGGCCAGGGGTGCACAAGGATGTGGAGAACTATTGTCGTTCTTGCCCGGAGTGCCAACAGGTGGCGCCAAAGCCCACATACAGAAACCCGCTCATTCCCTTACCAATCATTGAGACCCCTTTTCAGAGGCTTGGGCTGGATATAGTTGGACCTCTACCAAAAAGTGCTAGGGGACACCAATATATTTTAGTTATGGTTGATTATGCCACTCGGTTTCCAGAGGCTGTTCCCCTCAGAAAGGCTACCACTAGACAGATTGCTAAGGAACTATTTGCTCTCACCAGCCGGGTGGGAATCCCAAAGGAGATACTGACAGACCAAGGAAGCCCCTTTATGCCCAAGGTCATGAAGGACCTATGTGCCCTGCTCAAAGTCAAGCAACTGAGGACCTCCATCTACCACCCACAAACGGATGGGTTGGTAGACGGTTCAACAAGACCCTCAAGGCCAGGATGAGGAAAGTGATCCAAGAAGATGGCCGAAACTGGGATCAACTGCTGCCGTATTTGCTGTTTGCCGTGAGGGAGGTACCAAAGTCTTCTACTGGTTTTTCACCCCTTGAGCTGTTGTACTCTTACAGACCCCGGGGACTGCTGGATGTCGCCAAAGAGGCTTGGGAAGAGCAGCCGTGCCCACAACGTACCCTCATCGAGCATGTGGGAGACATGAGAGAAAGAATGAAGGCCATTTATCCTATAGTGCGAGAACACATGGAAGCGGCCCAACGACAGCATCAAGCCTCCTACAATAGACCTGCCCAGCCTCGAGAGTTCAAGCCAAGGGACAGAGTGCTCGTCTTGGTGCCTACGGTGGAGTGCAAATTCCTGGCATCCTGGCAGGGGCCCTTTGAGGTCATCGAACGCATGGGGGAGGTAAACTACAAGGTGAGGCAACCTGGTAAGAGGATACCTGAGCAGATTTACCACGTTAACCTCCTAAAGAAATGGCATGCCAGAGAGGCGCTGTTCAGCTGTCTCCCCCCCAGCAAAGCTAAGGAACCGGCAAGAGAAGAAGTCCAGATGGGTCCAAGTTTGTCCCCACACCAACGCCAGCTGACGCTCGAATTGGTCGATCGTAATCAAGACGTCTTCTCCTCCATACCTGGGCACACAGAGGTGGTGCAACATGAGATACGCACAACACCTGGAAAAACAGTACACCAGCGTCCCTACCGTGTGCCGGAGGCCCGTAAGGTCGCGATTCAGGAGGAGATAAGGAAGATGCTGGAACTTGGTGTCATTGAGGAGTCCCAAAGTGCCTGGGCAAGCCCGATCGTGTTGGTTCCCAAGTCAGACGGGTCAATACGATTCTGCAATGACTATCGGAAGTTGAATGAGGTGTCTGAATTTGATGCGTATCCGATGCCTCGTGTTGATGATCTTATTGAATCCCTTGGACAGGCACGCTTCATCACCACTCTCGACCTCACAAAGGGTTATTGGCAGGTGCCCCTGACCCCAGCATCAAAGGAGAAGACAGCCTTCGCCACACCTGAGGGACTCTACCAATACACCAGGCTCCCGTTTGGTCTCCATGAAGCACCCGCCACGTTTCAGCGCCTAATGGACCGGATTCTCACCCCCCACAAGAGATACGCAGCAGCATACTTAGATGATGTCGTCATACAGAGTCCCGACTGGGAGAGTCACTTACCCCGAGTGCAAGCTGTGATTGACTCCCTCAGGAAAGCAGGTCTCACAGCGAACCCGAAAAAGTGCAGGTTGGCATTTGGCGAGACCAACTACCTGGGCTACACTATAGGACGGGGGCTGGTGAAGCCTCAAGAAGCAAAACTACGGGCTATACAAGATTGGCCCCAACCCCTTACCAAGAAGCAGGTGAGGTCGTTCTTAGGCATGGCTGGCTACTATAGTCGCTTTATCGCGGACTTTGCTACTATAGCAGCCCCCATGACAGAATTGACGACCAAAAAACACTCCCGATTGGTAAAATGGAGCCCAGAGGCCGAAATGGCCTTCGCCAATCTAAAACAGGCGCTATGTTCCAGTCCGATCCTGGTGGCACCAGACTTCAGCAAGGACTTCATTGTCCAAGCTGATGCATCAGAAGTTGGTCTGGGGGCTGTACTCTCGCAAGTACATGGAGGAGAGGAACATCCCATCCTGTACCTTAGCAGGAAGCTGTTGCCCAGGGAAAAGAACTATTCCACAGTGGAGAAGGAGTGCCTTGCCATTACATGGGCTTTGGAGTCATTACGCTTCTATCTCCTGGGAAGACGTTTCACAGTGATCTCTGATCATGCTCCTCTCCAATGGATGGCCAGGAACAAGGAGACCAACAGCAGAGTAACCAGGTGGTTCTTAAGTCTGCAAGCCTTTAACTTCTCGGTTGTCCACAGGGCTGGCAAGCGCCAAGGCAATGCGGATGCTCTCTCCCGAAGGGAGGCCTTCCTGGCCTGTTTCGCATCCTTCACCCCGCCGAGGGCGTCGGTCTCAAGGGGGGGGGGGATGTGTGATGTCACGAGAGGCTGTGTCCTGGAGGGCAAATACATCCCCCTAAGATGGCTCCACCCAGAGAGAGTCTTGGCCCCACCTGGTGGAGGGCAGCAATTAAACCCACACACCTGCGGCTGATCAGGGTTTGATTGGAAAGCAGGGCTCTTAAGGCAGGGAGCCTCTGAGTGTGCAGTTTGGGGAAAGACAAGCTCGATTGCTGTGCTCGGTGGAGAAGTTGATTGCTGCGTGGAACTCATTGCCAGTTGGGACCACACGACTGGACACTGGATTTGAACCAAGCTAAGGTGGCTAGGCTACATGACGAGGACGTCAAGAGGGGTGAGGCCTAGAGACTCTTGTAAAAAACTCCGTCTTCAGTTTTACCTCAAAAGATACTTTATTTGGATTTAAGTATCAGAAGAGACTTTATTTGGATTTAAGTAGCAGAAGAGACTTTATTTGGATTTAAGTATCAGAAAAGACTTTATTTTGATAAGTATTGGAAGAGACACTATTCAAACCTTTGTTGCTTGTGAATTCCCCCTGGAACCTTTGATTAAAACCTTTTGTTTGTATCCAAACCTGTCGTCCATTGCACTTCTTGTCCTGTCCCGCTGAGAGCTAGCCTCTCATGGTATCACAATATATATATACACACACATATGAGAATGGGAAGGGATAGTTGTTACTGTTACCCGTGTTCTTGCCTCATGGCTACGCTAGTGAAAGCAAAATTTGGACAAAAAGGGGAATACACATATTAGCTGAAAAACATGTTCGACCTCTAGCATGGTGTAGTCTCGGCTAGTTTAGCTGTTGTCGTAGTTCAAGGCTTTTTCTCTCTGTTACGTAGGTTGCGTCTGCACTGATCGGTTAAAACCAAAAGAAGAGCGTGTGCGCACATGTTCGCGGTGAGGCAAAGACAGCAGGGAATAAGCCATGTCTGAAAAATGGATTGGTTCATAATTGTCATCCTCGAGGGACTTTAGAAATGGCTACCTTCCGTCTTTATACAGATTAAACATGATTAAAAATTCAAGTACTGGGAAAAAAAAGAAAAGACAAAGAAAGAAACTTCACCTCTCTACTTCAGGGAGCTGGAGCCACTGTAACATGGCCAGTATCCGCCGTTCCAGTGGGATTGTGCTGTCAATGAACAATTAAATTACACTTAGAAGCAGTCTGACTTTAGTTTCATATTGCCATTTAAATATAGAAAGAATATTTTATATGATGAACATTTTACAGCTGACTGAATAGTGAGATATCGATTTAATGCAGACATTTCTGCCCAATGTGCCACTGTTGATCGCACCCTACTTTAGGGGTATTTACAATAGAAAGGCTCACATGCAGTTCGGATGGCAACAGTACCAGACAACTTTTCAGCCATCTATTGAATACCAGGAAAAAAAGTGAACACACTCATGCAGAAGCTTCTGCCACCCATACACACGCAAACATATGGACTTGATGTGCCAAACTACTCACAATACTTGAACCTACATGCCTTAACACGCAGCAATACGCAATCACAATATCATCGACCTATTATATTCCTGTGATTGATTTCTTGTGTCCGAATAAACGTACAACACATTTATGTAAGTATGATGTATAAACTCAACCTTTTTATTCAATATAAATATGTAAGTGTTTATGTGGGGTAAAACTAACCTACTGACAAACTAACTACATTCTTCACCTTGGCGGTGGGTCTGAAATCTATCTCCTGTGATAAACAGAAAAGTGAGCAAAATCAAGCATTACAGGATGGTCGAAAAGAATAACACATCCCTAAAGCATGCTGTGAAAAGCATTATGCTCAGGTGAAGGGTCGTAATGCATTTTTCAGTCTGTTACATGAAAAACAACTTACACAGGCCAGAAGAAGGAGGATGCCTTGACTCCTTGTTTGAGAGCTGTGATCCAGATCTATGAGAGAAACTGAATCATTTTGCTGATAAATGTGGGCAGATGCTATTAGTGGAACTAAGACAAGTCATTACTTATGATAGATGAGAATTAGACAATACTAACTGGTTGTCCACCCCACCAGCGGTGATTAAGTTTCTCTTGGTTTCTCAGGGTGAACGTGGCATCAAAGACAGGGTCATACATGGAGTTACCGACTATACCGTGAGACTCTGGATAGAGACCCTAAAAGTTAGAAAGATTGGTTAGCGCTAAATTTGTGACTGAGTTCACCCCTGCACACCCCCCATCATGCACACCATCTCAACCACCCCCGACTTGGATGGGATCTACAAGTTTGGACTTTTACCACAATGTGAAAAAAATATCAGTTTGTTTTAACTCATAACAACATCTTACAGCAATTCAATCTTGAAATCCATGTACAGAGGGGTAAGGAAATAGTCGAGCATGAGAAAGGAATATTTCAGAGAAAACATTCTCTCGGGTCACCTTTTCCACATAGTTTGGTTGGGTGAGAAAATGGATTAAGGGATGGTGAAAGGGGTGAGGAAACGACTCACTGCGGATGAAATTAAGCATTAAAAACATTATGAAAATATATCTTTAGACATTGCTTGCAAGTCAGGTTTTCGGCAGCAGAATGTAAGATGACATGACTTGATTGAATCTTTGGTATAATTTAATGTAGGTTGAAGTAACTCACTGAGTGAGGTAGCCACAGCCCTCAGAGCTACAGGCACACAGATCAAACTGAAGATAAATATACATAATTACTATTTTGGCTGGCTCCTATTTTTCATCTTCTGATGTGACTGACATCCCCTTGAGCTGTATTATCTCATGAGTGGGGCTTCACACATGTGTGAATGCATGTGTGCATACTTTGTGTATACATACACATATATATATATATATATATATACACATACATACATACATATATACACATATATATACATATATATATACATATATATATATACACATACATATATATACATATATACACATTTACATATACACGCACGCACGCACACACACACACACACACACACACATACATATATACATATATATATATATATATATATATATACACACACACACACACACTTTTCTGGCTTAACCAATAGTTGGTGTCTAGACAGCGAGAATCTTCCAATAAAAACACAAAGATGAGAATACACCGTTTAGTATTTTTATGGAAGTCTTTGTCGATGAAAAGGTTTCTTCAGCCGTCATCTGTACTTCTTTGAAGGTGTCGGACGTTTCGCTTCTTATCCAAGAAACTTCGTCAGCAAACTAAAGTCTTACTTACATTTTTAGGCTTATAAATAACTTGCACAACAAACAGTAAAATGTATAATGGTGTAAATGTACTTACAGATTGTGCCTGAACAAGTCAAAAGAAAGAGGATGGACATGGATGTAATCACATCTGTCCACTGTTAGATTTCAAAATGGCGACTCCACAATTTTTGAGTGGTTTTAACTATTTCCCCCACTAGGGTGCACTGTACTGTACTGCATTGTAATGCAATTACTGGGGGAAGAACACTCCCTGCCTGGCATCTATAAGATGGCAAACCAACAGAAATAACAACCATCATCAAAAGATAAGTATCAATATACTATCTTCTTCACAGCGACCAATTGTCCCATCGTCTTGATGGTGGCGATGCACACGATGCCCATGGACCCCTCCCCGATCTTGATGTACTGGTCCAAATAGGTGTGCGGTTCGCCAGGATCCACCACAATCTGTAGAGCCGCCCGGAACTGCTCGTGGGACACCGTCTGTGGCTCTCTCTGCGGGGAGCGGGGGGCGTTGGCAGCAGGGCAGAGGGGGCCGGTAGACGTGGGGCTGGCACGCTGGGGTGAGGCGTGTGAAGGTGTTGACCCGCTTCTGGCGTCAGGCTGGGATGGGACGAGGTGTGGTGAGGGTGCAGCTGCCCGAAAGGGGGCTTGTGGCTGGAAGATCCTCAGAGGGGCACGGAGGGGCCATTTTGAGAGGATGACTCGGATGACTCGCTGGCGGCCCGATGGGGCTGCGCCCGTCGTCGCTTTCCGCCCTGGGATACGTGTTGAATGGCCGCGTTGTCTGCTTTGTGGTCTTCATCACACCATCGGTTGCCGCCAGGTTAGGGGTGCGGATGATGGGCCCTGAGAGGGGTCTCTTTTCCAGGGGAGACTGCAGGTTGCCATCCCGCACCTGATAGCTGGACTTTGGTGAAGACTCAGACAAGGAGAGGTTGGAAGGCTTGCTCTCTGCTTTCCGTCTAAACTTTACATAGTGATCTTTCATCTCCGGCTTCTTCTTCAATGCACGCCGAAGCGACAGGAGACGGTTGAGGGTGTGCGCCTGTAATGGGAGGGTAGCCACCCAACTGTTTGAGGCATCCTTTGAGAACTCCTTAATGATTTGGAGGAAGATCTCATTTTCGACAGAGAATGCCAGTTTATCATCCTCAATGTTATGACTGAGTATCTGTTTGCCAAGACCATTTTGAACTGGCTTTCAAGGAGGTTGTTTAAGGTGCTCTCCTGTTAACCTCTTCTTAATATAGATGCTGCTCTAACAGGGTCAGAAGAAGCTAAATCGACCATTCTCTGGGATACTCGTCCTGAAAGTGTTCACAGTGGGTTTGTGGGCTCCCCTGAGGCAGACGTCTCCTATAATTACCCATCCTAAATCAAGGTGTTGGGCCTATGGCGCATTGTGTGGCCCATTATACTGACTGCGAACCTTGTGAACTCGGATGATATCTCATCCAAGCAACAGAAGGATTTCGGCTGAGGCATCAAGCGGTGGTATCCTGTTAGAAATGGTTTTGAGATGGCGATGATGTGTAGCAGCCTCTGGAGTTGGTATCTCCTCTCTATTATTAGGTATCAGATTGCACTCAAGGAGTGTTGGCAGTACCATGGATACTCCACCATCAATAGCCTCTATGATGAAGTTTGTGGCTCTTCTTCCACTGGTTTCTGTCATGCCAGACCATGTCTTCAATGTATAAGGAGAGACCATTCCCTGAATGTTAAACATGTCGAAGAAGGTGGACTTGGCGAGTGACAAATTACTCTGGTCATCCAGCATAACATACATTTTATTCTTCTGTTCAGGATATCCTTTGGAATACACATTGACCAGGCATATTTTGGAACATGACTTTCTATGCAAGCCCTCTCCACAAACCTCAGTGCAGCTGGATGTACTTACAGTGGAGTTCTCCTCAGCCGGCTCCCCGCCATCACCCTCGGAATACACGGCCTCCTTTGCCATCCAGGGAGCTGGACCATCATGGAGTGCTGTGATGTGACGATCACTGTCACACTCTGAACAGCGAACTGCAGTCTTACAGTCTTTTGCTGTATGTTTAGTGGACATACAGCATTTGAAACAAATGAAATTCTTTTTAAGCTCTTCCTCTCTTCTAGGGTCTTCATTCTGAAACCCATACACTTCCTGAGAGAGTGTGGTTTGTTATGAATGGGGCAATGTCTTCCCGGGTCTATGGGAGGCTTGTCACCACCTGAAAGGTTGGAGGCTTCCACCTCAGTTTTATTAGCAGAGATGGGAGTCCTGACCTTCCACTGGCTGGTGGGAGGTTTCTCATCTTTGTAGGGACCTGTACTGGAGCCTTGGACGGTAAAACTGGGATCCGTCTTCATTTCTGCGCAACTGTTCACAAAGTTAACGAAAAAGGAGAATAGCGGATAATGGACAAAGTTCTCTCTCTTGTATTGGGTCCCCTGAGTAACCCATGTGTCCTGGAGGTTGTATGGAAGTTTCTCAACAATTGAATTTATTCCCCTAGATGAGTCGGGGAAAATGAGGCCAGGTGGGTAACCTTCATTCTTTGCAGCTTCCGCCTCCAGAAGAAGGTCTGCAAGCTCCTGAAGACGTCGGCTATCTTTGGGAGAGATTTTAGGAACATTGTCAAGAATTTCAATAGCTTCTGGGGAACCATAAGCCTTGTTCAATCGTTGCCATAGCCTGTCGAGTCCAGCCGCTGGATTGTTGACATGCACTGTCCTGATCCGCTGGGCATGGTGAAGTGACTCCCCATCAAGTAAGTCTAGCTCCTCACTAGGTTTAAGATCCAAGCCGTCTATGGAATTGCAAAAGGCAGATCGCCATGACATATAATTCTCAGGCCGATTGTCAAATATCTTGAACCCTGTTGTGAGAAGGTCACGACGAGCGAGAAAGGCAGCAACATCTGTAAACCTCGGTGTAAGCCTGTCACTGACTTTACGCGGAGAGATTGCTGCATTGTTGCCCTGTGGTGAGTGGGATCTGAAAGCATCAACATTGGCATGAGGGAAGACTGGCCGCCGTGTGGCCTGGGGTTGCTCAGTATGCCGGGTTGTACGGGATGCTACAGGCTGCAACACACTGGGGCTATTATGTGAAATGTCCTCATAATGGCGCTGTGGAGGGTATATTGATTTGTTATCACTTTTATCGTCATTTTGGGGGCTGAAGTGTGCGTCAATGTAGTCATTAACGTGCTGTTTTGATAGAGCCAGCGATAGAGGTCCAATAGCCAAGTCAGCGCAACCACTTTAACTTTCTGCTGCTGCTTCAAGCACCTTTGCTGGAGCCAGTGCAGCTTCAGCTTCACTCTCTTCTTTAACCCTTTACAGTCGATGGGGTCATATTTGGCACACTAAAGATAAATGCTTATAAATCGAAAAAATTAAAGGTAGCAGTTCAAATTTCGATTGGAACTGATGCAGCACAAGTTACATGTCCCTTTAACACAGGTTATGTGCAGCTATGCCTTTAAGAATGTCAGTGACATCATCTCCTTGCGCAACACAACGTGCGCTCCTGCATCTTCAAAGCTCCTTCTACTTCTCATCACGGATCAAATATCACGTAAGTATATGTTGTGACGATTTTATGAGCTATTCAGAAGAGGTTTACCTTAATACTGAAATGCATAAACTAACGTTAACTTATTTATTTACCAAGAAATATTAAAAATAAGTGGTGTCTAAAAGATGGAACATTCGGCGTGCTAACGCTAGTTTCATGATGATATTGTTGATCCTGACTGGGTACCCGATGCGAATAATTGTAAGTGAATGGTGCGTTTTACACTAATAGCTGTACCTCATAGCTTTGCATTCTCAATATAATTATTGAAACGGAGATCCATATGTTTTGTTATATCCTAAACAGAAATTAAAAAACTTAAAATATTTTCATCATAATGTCTGGTACAAATTTAACACTTCCTATTTCCAAAAGACCGCGAAACAAGGTAGGAGCAGGTACAACACTTACAAGTTTCTGTGAAAAAAAATACAGGAAAAGCTAAAAGTCTATATTTTATTTGGGGCAAATCAAAGACAGCAAAATTACAGTAAAGTCTCGTTATATCGATATTCGAGGGAGTCCGAAAAAATATCGATATAACCGGGACTATCGATATATCCGATCCTGCGCCGAACTGCATTAAACAAAAGCCGCCAAAAGAGGGCAGCCAAGTGCCATATAAGAAACGGAGCTGGCCATTAGCTCCCTTTTTTTTGGGGAGATGTTCCCCCAATGTTGCCTCAAAATGGCACATATAATTCTTTAATGATTGTAAACATGTATGCTTTAATCTTCAGAACTACAGTGTATTTGAAACATATTCATAACTGGATGTGTAACAAGAAAGCATATTATCCGAATCTGAAGCCATTGTTTGGATTCACAAGCGATGCAAGACGTCTTGGCGTGAAGTCATTTTTATTTGCATTTGAATAAAAAGTGACATCGGCTGTCCTTTAATACACAGTATGGAATGTTAATAATTTTCAAAATCATCGCGCTTCAGCAGACAAAACAAGAAACATTGTTGCAAAAAAACGATTGCATTCATATACAGTACAGTGGGCATGTACATAACACAACAGGGAAACTGCAACGCTTACATCTTACTGTATTATGTATACAATTTAAAAAAGTCATCAATCTTCTTCTGCTTCCCATTTTTACCTTTTAACACAAACACTTCAATCTCGTCTGCTACACACGAGCTAGCGTCTGAAAATGAAAATGGCTCTGCTACACGGGTGCTGGGCACGTAACCAAGTCACCTGACCAAGTCGACCAATGGCGCGACTGATGGCGTGACACGTAACCAAGACACGTGACCAAGTTGACCAATGGCGCGACCGATGGCGTGTCACGTGACAAAGTCACACGGCCAAGTCGACCAATAGCGCGACCGATGGCGGCTCACGTAACAAGACACGTGACCAAGTTGACCAACGGCGCGACGGATATATCGATATAAACAACAAAAATGGCCGGCGGGGGATGAAAAGGAGCACCGTAATAACCGGATTATCGTAATGACCGGGTATCGTACTAAACGGTACTAATTATACATAAAAAGACTAGAAATGTGCAAGGGAAATGAAAATAGTATCGTAATAAGCGGTACTATCGATATCGATATAACGAGACTTTACTGTACTTCCGAAGGCCTTGAGGACATTAGATTGGCATGTCAAGTAAAATCATCTGAGAGAAAGAATTTGTAATCAGAAAATGTAGAAATTATTGTTTTGAAGAACATAATAGGTTGCATTTCCACTTGTGTTATGTAAGGTTTTGTTGCCACCTAGTGGACAAAATAGTGCATTTCACATTCTCAAATACAGTATTTTGACTTGAAGATAAAGCATCAGAAATGACTGAAATTCTGTTTGTGATGTAAAGGAAAGAGATGCCCATACATATATACATATATATATACATACACACATATATATATATACATACACACACATATATATATATATATATATATATATATATATATATATATATATATACATATATATGTATATACACATTTACACATATATATATATATATATACACTCATAAATACATACATATATACATATATCCATACATATGAGAATCATCAACATGATGAATGATAATGGGATGCCTCAGTTTCGTAAGACCTTACAAGTCAGAAAGCAACAGGTGTCAATTAAGAGCCATCAACGACCATCACAAATGTAAATAAAGTGACTTTATTGTACAGTGCAGTGTATTTCTTTCATTACAATACAATAGCACATTTATTATACATAGAATAAGGTATGTTGTGTGTAGTTTTAAGGCTTATTTAGTTGAAAATTATATTTTATTAATCATTAATTATGTTCGTAAGCCAAGGTCTCACTCTATATATATACATACACACGTAAATACATATATACACGCACGTACACACGCGCGCGCGCACACGCACGCACGCACGCACGCACGCACACACACACACACACACACACACACACACACACACACACACACACACACACACACACACACACACACACACACACACACACACACACACACACACACACACACACACACACACACACACACACACACACACACACACACACACACACACACACACAGAGACCTTGGCTTACGAACCTAATTGGTTCCCAGACAGACTGTGTAAGGCGAAAAGTGTGTATCTCCAAAAATGAGAATAATCCGTTCCCAGGTCTCCATAAAATATAATTTTCAACTAAATAAGCCTTAAAACTACACACAAATCCTTATTCTATGTATAATAAATGTGCTATTGTATTGTAATGAAAGAAATACACTGCACTGTATAATAAAGTCACTTTATTTACATTTGTGATGGTCGTTGATGGCTCTTAATTGACACCTGTTGCTTTCTGACTTGTAAGGTCTTACGAAACTGAGGCATCACATTATCATTCATCATGTTGATGATTTTCATAGCCACAGTCTTTTCTGGATGGAACTGTTCAATAAAATCCTGCACATCATTCCACTTAGCAAATCAAATCATGTGTGTTGAGGACTCCATTACGGTCAGCAACAAGCTCCTCGATGTCATGTGCATCCACTTCGCGTCCCATGGAAACAATGTCGTCCAAAACAACAAAGTCATGAGGATCAAATCCTCCAAAGACCCTCTCAAGGATGCATGCGGGCCACAAATTCTTCCATGCTGCTTTCAAGGATCGAAGGGTAACATCATGCCAAGCCCTTTCTATCAGCTGAATACAATGATAGCAGCAATGAAATGGACCTACCATATCCGCTAAGCGGCTAAATCAGACAAACGCATACCTCGTTCGTGTCCCCCCCCCCCTACCCCCCCCCTCTCCTGATGAAACCTGATGACTGCTCAGAAAATTTGTTGACATGGTCTTCCTGTGCCTTTTGGAGTTTACAGGTTTGCATGCGGACTCGAAGATACAGTTCAACCTGCATTCAATTAGCAATTTAGGAAATGGATTAATCGAGGACTTTTATAATAATGTAATATGCGAGTTCAAGGTCTCTCCAGCTGCTCTCCCTGTTCAATCAGGGAAAGCTATTTTCCTGTAGAAGTTGTGAGTTATTGACATCTATCACAACAAGAGATTGTGTCAGAGTGCATTGAAAAAAAAGTGACCTATACCGTAGCCAGTGTGTAGAGGTTGGGGAAGGTTTTGGAAGGGTAGACAGGTCGCATAAATGGTGCATGGGTTCCACATTTTCCTGCGAAAGGAAGATAAAGGGGAAATAAATGACCTTCAAGACATTAATGAAGATTCAAAGACCAATATCAAACATGTTTGTTTCTTTCCTGAACCAAAGTTATGCTTAAAATGAAAAATAATCTCATCAACCCCATTCATGCCTTACTCAGCTTCTCAATGTTAGGTATGACCGTATTCCCTCTCTTCATGTAAGAAGCCCGGAAACCATCCACTGAAAGAATTATGAGTGGTGGGCGCACAAATCTATAAGGACAGTATAAACACTCATTAGATGTCACATGGATAAAAAAGTGAAAGCAAACCCATGTGTTGGTCCTAATCAGGATAACCATAAACCTTACGTATCGACCTACAGTAAGTGACACACTGAAACTGAATGAAATTTTTGATGCTTTTGTTGCGCTTATAAAAGCATACCCTGCAGGGCATTCGGCAGTCTTCATGTCATCACACTCATCATGTAGCCATGAACTGTCTCCTGAAAACAAAAAATAATCATTGGAGAGGTTATGTGATGTGTTCTGATACTATCACATTTCAGTTAAGCACCAAGTGGCCCTTGGTAAAACGTAATATTGTCGAGTACAAGGTGTCGAAATCAAGGCCCCGGGGCCAGATCTGTCCCATCACATAATTTTATGAAACTCAAAAGAGCAAATCAAAGATATCAACTTCAATGATGCTTGCTAAAATATCTAACAACATTTAAAATCATCACATGGAATAAATGAGTGATATTGTTAGGATTTCTTTGTTATCAGACGTTGTGCCTCTTTTATATGATTTAAGTCATAGTGGCCCTCTAAAATGTGGCCCACAAAAAAAATTGGTTTGTCACCCCTGCTCTAGTAAATACATCACAATTTTGGTTCCTGTATTCAGTTTTCACATAAGGAAAAATATCTTTAAACGTTTTAAAATACAACCTCAAATTTAAATTACATACATTACATGACAAAATTCTATAGCCGGTGTACAGATTTTTACAATACAATCAAAAACGCATGCTATAAAACTTGTGGGCAGTATCTGGCAAGTAGTGTTACATCAGAATCAGAAAGCCAGTAATAGTCCCACAATTGGGAAATTTGTAATTTACATGATGCATATTTGATTAAAAAAAACATAATAGGACACCGACGTAGAAGTTTGTCATTTATCTATATATTTTGCATTGTGTTTTGAGGCAAAATTTGGATCAAAAGAATGTTTCAGTTATGGCATTGAATTGCTTCAAAAGTTCGTCCCATAGTCCAAAAAGCCCACACAGACTCTGTATTTAACTTCTCAACATCCCTGATTACCCATAGCCACCAATGTTTTGTAGATTGCTGCCATGCTAGTTACTTGATCAAAGCTGAACCATTGTTTAGTGGAAGAGCACAAAAAACACTCCACCCACAATCCAAAAAGGAAAGCAAGCCTAGGCTCATTTCCACCGGCAAAAATCCCAATTTAGTGGTACTGAACCGGGGTGCAAAGTCAACCACAATTGCTATGTACCTCTCATGGTGGATAGCGTGGAAGAGAGTCCAACTCCGCAAAAACGGACTGGTAAAAGAGCCCAAACAGTGTGTGGCAGCAAGCTGAATTATATTTGTTCTGAAATCCCTGAACCTTGCACTCATTTCTGGCTCCTTCCCTGCCACAGAGATGTTATTCCGCATCCCTAGCTTCCATAGTCAGAGATTGGACTGCCACAGTCGATTGCCTCGTGCCACCACCCAAGTCACTTTGTACCTGACCCTGTTGGCCCTTCACACAGGTAGTGAGCCCATAGGGATGGGGGGGTGTTTGGGCTGTGACCAGCCAAGACGCACTCACTATCAAGCTCTACCTTCAACCCTAGCAACAGAAAGGGACCCCGGTGACCCATATCCTGGCAAGGGAAACTGACATCCATATTTATTGCTCATCATAGGAAGACTGGGAACTGCCCTTTATCTGGTCCGTCATCAAGGATCGTTTTGGCTTAGGGAATTGAAGCACCAAACAACTTAGTTCTAAGGATCATTGTGACACACAAACCCCTCCACCACAATAAGGGGACACTTATCAGACTGCCATGCCATGTTTTTGGAATGTGCCCCATAAGGGGGGCACATTTAGTGTTTTATTTCTGGCTCACAAGCTCCGTCAGAATTAACTAAATCGTAAAACTCAAAATGGTGTGATTCCTTCATTCACCACACAGAGGCAGCAACATTCTAATGTTTTCTGGCCCTTTATCTCTAGATGTAGATGCAAGGTCCCTTCAACTCCTTCCTGGGATGGCAACTACAACAAAAAAGAGAAACGTTTGAGGAGCACTGGGAAACAATATCGCTTTACTAAAAATTGAGACAATTGTGTCTGTCTAACTTGTAAAGTAACGATTGCCTTGTTTAAGGATTTAAAACCAAAGACAGACAAAAGCAAAACATGCTGTTGACTGAAATGAAATAGTGAAGTATCCTCCTGGTACAATGGTGAGACAACAGGATTCTTAATTCAGGCCTTTGAGTAAGAGGAAAATAGAACCAAAGGCAGAGTCAGATTCATCTTTATTGCCAGGTAGGTAGAACACGCTGCCCTAGTATCATCATAAGAAAAATTGAGGCACTATACAGTTCTATTTGGGTTACTGTTGAGAGAGTTAATGGCTTTGGGGAAGGAGCTGTTTAAATGTCTGCTGGATTTGGTGCGCATGGATCGGTAGCGCCTGCCTGAGGGGAATAGATGGAAAAGGTGGTGGACAGGGTGTGCAGGGTCCAGTAGGATTTTCCGCACCCTTGTTTGGATTCTTGCAGTGTGCTAGTCCTCGAGAGTGGGTAGGGCAGTGCCAATGATTTTTTCCGCCGTCCTAACTGTCCGATGTTTGTGTTGTATATCTTTGTTTTATTTATCCAACTAACTGAGGTGAGTTTCATTTGCAACAATGACAGTAGACACCCAAGTTAAAAAAAACATATACATGTATAACAATTTCACTGTACTATGTGACATACTTAGATGGTACATGATATTACATACGTAATAACAAATTATAAATAGAAGGGTGACAACAAAGCTCAAAACAGGTGCAGTACTCAAGTACAATTTACCCCACTAACACTTGAGCTATCCGAATGAATGAGGTGAAATTTTATATTTGCTGTAAAATGTTTCAGTTGGGGCAGGAATGGAAATGATCAACCAAAAGTGTCAACCTGAGTATGAAGTTAACATTTATAAACTTGGAGTGCAGGTGGATGTAAGGGAGGTGAGTAAAGAGTGAACGTAGGGATCATGTCATAAAATATTGCAGTCGAATGTGTGTGTGTGTGTGTGTGTGTGTGTGTGTGTGTGTGTGTGTGTGTGTGTGTGTGCGTGTGCATGTACATTAAGCTTTTACACTGCGTCTGCAGTTATGCAAATCATTTGCAGAGTGTAAAAAATTATTTGTACTGAATTGAACTACTGTATATAATTCTCCTCTGACTATATGTGATTGCATACACAATTGTTATTTTTTTACCTTTGCAGCGTGTCTTGTAGTTTGTGCAGCAGTCCCCCCGGGCTAGACAGTCATTTGAGCAGTGGCAGGAATGGTTTTCATTTCGTATCTCCCCACAGCGATCTTTACTGCACTCATAGCCACCATCTGCTTGTGGTAAAAAGAGACTACTCACCAAAAGACTAATGTTAAAACTAATGTACTGCCTAAATACATGTATCACTAGTACAAGACTGGAGATGCATGACTGAAGAATTCGGATTTTACATACAACACCAAAATCTCGCATGGTACAGGATGGATATTTTTAAAAAACATGCAATGCAAAGATTGGTAAAAATTGTTCAAGTAATGTTTACCAATCTTTGCAATGCCCCAAGGAAGGAAAGGTGGGGAATTAAGTGGAAACATGTCTCAACGAACAAGCACAACTTTTTTCGGAATAATGTTGCCGATTTCCAAATGTGCAATAAAAAAAATTGAAATTGAAACCTTTTAATGAGGTCTATTTCATGAAATATGAGCTCCTACATGGCAGAATCAAGACATGTTTGCAATTTTTTTAACTGAATTTGTTTCACAAAGGTAATTGACACAACTTTTAAATGACTGTAGAAAATATATCTGAGTTCATAGTCACACTCTCTGAAATATGGTTAAATCTATCGGGTTGCTTGTGGTAGGTTCACTTCTTCCAATAGTCTTTTCATAGTGTAATCCAAAAGAGCCTAACGACTGTACGTGGTGTTTTCAAGCGCAAATACACTCAAGGACAACAAAAACAGCGGCTGTGAAGGTGACTATTTGACCATTATGCCTGCATGAGTAATGAGGTGTTCCGGGAAATGTGCCCGGAAGAGTTTGAAGCAGAGACCAGACAGAGAGCGTCGTACTGCTGACTTTTCTAAAACAGCTGCACCCAAGCTAGGATAAATGATACAAAGCAGATTGGGTGGATGGATGGAAGAGTCATTTAATTCCAATTGAATATCAGAATCAGAATAATCTTTATCTCAGGTCAACTGTTTTCATCCAACATGATATATTATAATCTGCCCATTAGATGTGTAACAGTAACCAAAACATCTGTTTTGCCCCTGTGTGACGCAGGCACATTGAAGCAACATCACACAATTTATAAATATGTGTTTTACTTGTCAGTGCAGCAAAGTTTTTTTTAAACAATGTTCTTCAGGCAATAGTCCAATATCATCAAGTTACAAATAGTTTAAAAGATGCTCTGCCATCCTAAATGAGCTCTGGCAGGAAGCCACCAATTTCAAGTGAATAAAAGTCAATGCCATAATGCTTTTACATCAAAACAGAGCATGCACAGACGAGACATAGCCTGACTAGTCAAATTGAACAATTTACATGTATGTTCGGTTCACAATAAAAGTAATATACATATATCACACCTGTGAATCAAAATGAAATTCCAAACAGATTTGGCCTGTTTGTTTTCATCGAGGTGTTTACATGGAGCATTTTCATTCTGTTTGATTAGAATCAGAATACACATTTCCAATTGAACTAAATGTCTGAGTGCCAAACACTGCGGTTGTAAAATACAAATCAATCATATCTGATCCCAAAATTTGCATAGAATGCAAAATACAGGTATTCTCCAACATGGTTGACAAGAGAAATATCTAGCTTTTTATTTTAGCTTGTAATCAGGAACAATGAAATGTATCAATAATTTGAGTCTCCGGGCAAGTATGTCCTTAAACCTCAGTAACATAAACCAAGTCATGAGCAATGACAATGTGTTAGAGTTAGTCAAATAGTGATACTCTCATTGTAGAAAGCTCATTTGGGAGCTCCCACAAGTGTCACTCAGACATCCAGATTATGGGCATACATCTGGACGCTTAACATGAGATTTTTTCCCCATTATTTTGGCTATTTAAAACATCGTATACAATATTTACTGCCCAAAAAGACTGTGTAGACAAACATTGAGTCCTGGCAACACAAGTTGCATTTTTAAAACAATGATAGCAGACGTCTGTGCAAGCTCTCAGTCATACAGGAGTGGTCAGTCGATGAGAAGGTTTCTTCAGCCGTCATCTGTACTTCTTTGAATGTGTCGGACATTTCACTTCTTATCCAAGAGGCTTCACCAGCGAACAAAAATTTGCTGGTAGTTTTGGCCCTATTCATATATCCCTAGAGTCCAGACGTGGCGGTGCCAGACTCTGCTATGATAGGTCCCTGCTCTCAGGTTGGGAGGAGCAGAGGATTATTCCCTGCGGCTACACTGATTACTTCTAAATATGCGAATCAAACCTCTGAATCCCATAGCGCATTGGTCGAGGCCCGGGTTAACAACGGCCGCCATTGGTGCTGATGACCTTCAGGGTGCCAGTGGAAAATTGACTACTGTTGGCCGAAGAAGGAGAGGAGGGAGGTGTGCCCGGAGGAAAATAGAGAAATGGAACGCAAAGAGTATAGAACTAAGAGTAGGAACTTTGAATGTAGGAACAATGAGAGGTAAAGGTCGAGAGCTGGTTGACATGATGCAGAGAAGGAAGGTAGACATACGGTGTGTCCAGGAGACCAGGTGGAAAGGGAGCAAGGCTAGAAGCCTCGGGTCAGGGTTTAAGTTGTTCTATCATGGTGAAGACAGAAAGAGAAATGGAGTTGGGGTTATCTTAAAAGAGGAGTTTGTTGGGAATGTCTTAGAAGTAAAAAGAGTATCAGATAGAATGATGAGTCTGAAGCTAGAAATTGAATGTGTGATGTTCAATGTTTGTGGGTATGCCCCACAAGTAGGATGTGAGCTGGCGGAGAAGGAGACATTTTGGTTGGACTTTGATGAAGTCATACAGAACATCCCGAGAAGTGAGAGGGTTGTAGTTGGTGGAGACTTCAATGGACATGTTGGCGCAGAAAACAAAGATTATGAGGAGGTGATGGGCAGGTTTGGACTCCAGATGAGGAACGCTGAAGGATAGATGGTGGTTGACTTTGCTCGGAGAATGGAAATGGCTATTGTGAATACTTTCTTTCAGAAGAGACAGGAACATAGGGTGACCTATAAGAGTGGAGGCAGACGTACACAGGTAGACTACATTTTGTGTCAACGGTGCCATCTAAAGGAAATCAGTGACTGCAAAGTAGTGGTTGGCGAGAGTGTAGCCAGACAGCATAGGTTGGTGGTGTGTAGGATGATGCTGGCAGTGAGGGAGATGAAGAAACCAAAGGCTGAAGTGAGGAGAAAATTGTGGAAGTTGAAAAAGGAAGAGTGTTGCATGACATTTAGGGAGGTAAGACAAGCACTGGGTGGACAAGAGGTCCTTCCAGATGACTGGCAAACTACAGCGAACATAATCAGAGACACAGGTCTGAAAGTACTTGGTGTATCGAGTGGAAGAAAGGTAGATAAGGAGACTTGGTGGTGGAATGGAGAGGTGCAGGAGTGTATACAGAGAAAGAGGTTAGCAAAGAAGAAGTGGGACACTGAGAGGACGGACGAGAGTAGACAGCAGTACAAGGAGATGCAGTGCACGGTGAAAGTAAAGGTGGCAAAGGCCAAAAAAGAGGCCTATGATGACTTGTGTGCTCGGCTGGACAGCAAGGAAGGTGAAAATGACCTTTACAGGCTGGCGAGACAGAGAGACAAAGATGGTAAGGACCTGCAGCAGGTTCGGGTGATTAAGGATAGAGATGGCAATGTATTAACAGGTGCCAGTAGTGTGATGGCAAGATGGAAAGAGTACTTTGAAGAAC